>NW_026706239.1:0-242273 GCF_029867415.1 Vicia villosa
TTGGAAGAACGTCTATTACGGAAAAGATAACATCGAAAGTTTGAGAGCCCACTCTGATTGGGAGCTTAACTTCTCCGTACACCGTTCTTGTTGACCCATCGAAGGCTCTTACAACCACATCACTTGGTTGTAGCACAACTCCTTTGAAGTCAAGTTTTTCCAGTATTACCTTTGGTAACACGTTTAGAGAGGAACCATTGTCTATTAGCACATGAGACAGAGTGGTGCCGTTGCATTCGATAGAGATGTGCAGGGCCTTGTTGTGATTTCTTCCAGCAGGAGTTAGATCCACATCAGAGAAACCAAGACCATTGGGCACTGTAAGACTGGCGACACAATTCTCAAATTGGTCGATTGGGATTTCTTGAGGCACATGCGCAGCTTGAAGGAACTTCATTAGAGCTTTAGCATGAGCTTCTGAATATTTTAGCAGAGATAACATTGAGATTTTTGAAGCAGTATGCCCCAGTTGTTCGACAATATTGTAATCACTTTTGCAGATGATTTTCAATATTTCGTCCATCTCTTGCTTTGATGGATCCTCAGCAGTGATCTCTACCGGATTTTGAACTGGTTCGATCAGTGGCTCTTTGCCTCGAGTGTTGATATCTGGAATAGGAATTGGAACCTGGATTGGACTAGCAGCAATATTTGGAGAAATTTCTGGTGAAAAGATTCTTCCACTTCTCGTGATCTTGCTAGTGCCTGCAATGTTACTTACAGCTGAAGTAGTTAGTGTTGCGTCCTCTTTAGTCGAGGGATCCTGCTTAACTCCATGAATGTAAACATTAGTGTCATATCCCCATGGGACAGCTTTGTCTGAGGAGTATGGAAATGGAGTTGGTCTAGCAATGACTACTGATGCCACTTTGAGTGTAGCAGAAAGTTTGAATGGAGCCTTGGTAGA
Source organism: Vicia villosa (assembly GCF_029867415.1). Lineage (NCBI taxonomy): Eukaryota > Viridiplantae > Streptophyta > Magnoliopsida > Fabales > Fabaceae > Vicia > Vicia villosa. Next base: position 908 of record NW_026706239.1, read on the forward strand.
GATTTTGAATGGTAAGCTGGAGATCACTGAGACGTCTTCCATTCTTATCCCGTTGGCAAAGACTTTGCCCAACATGTCCATAGAAGGGAGCCTCTCAAACATAATGATACGGCGATCCATGTGTTTTTGAATTCCCATCTTTAGATTTTCACAACCATTGGGTTGGCGTGAGCAATAAAAGCAGTCGGGATCACAACCTGGAAAGTAACCAGCTTGGATGAACTTTCTTTTGACTTCGAGGAGTGGAATTGATACTTCGTTCACATCATAAATGTAAACTGTGTCTATGATAGCATTAACAGTTTTGTCATGCTTTGGCATAGGTGCTGTGATGACATTTGGAGTTTCTGGAGGATCGAACTCAATTTCTCCAGCATCTATCATGTCTTGGATTTTATTTTTCAGGGCCCAGCAGTGATCTGCGTCATGTCCTGGACAGTTTGAATGATAGGCACATGTTGCATCAGGGCGATAATTCAGAGAAGAAGTATTGACATTCTTCGGAGGACCCCTTAATGTGATCAGATCCGCTTTAAGCAAGTGCTGCAATGCCTGAGAGATTGGCATGTTGATTTTGGTGAAAGTTCTTCTTGGTGCATCTGGTCGATGCGTATATTTTGGCTGTTGATCTTTTTGAGGTGCAGATGCGGAGATCATAACTGCCCCTACAGATTGATGCTGATCACTTTTGTGACTTGTCTGAATTTGCGCTGTATTGACCTCATTTCTGATGGGCCTTTTTGTAGTACCAGAGGAGGATCCTACTTGAATTTTTCCATTTCGAATGCCACTTTCGACACGTTCTCCGGTCAGTATTAGGTCAGTGAAACCTGATGATGAACTTCCCAGCAAATGGCTATAGAATGGGCCAGTTAAAGTGCCCATGAACATGTCGACTAGTTCGCGATCAGATAAGGGTGGTTGAACCCTTCCAGCCATATCTCTCCACTTTTGTGCATACTCTTTGAAACTTTCTTTTGGTCCCATAGACATGCCTCGCAATTGAGTACGAGTGGGTGTAAGATCAGCATTGTATTGGTACTGTTTGTAAAAAGCAGCAGCTAATTCTTCCCAAGTATGAACCTTGGTATTTTCTAGCTGGTAGTACCATTCGAGTTGTGTACCTGACAGACTTTCTTGGAAAAAGTGAATCCACAATTTGTTATCTGTTGTATGAGGTTGTATCTTCCTCACATAAGATCTCAAATGTAGTTTTGGACAAGAAACTCCATCATACTTTGCAAAGGTTGGAACTTTGAATTTTGGAGGGATGACAACATCCGACACGAGTCCCAGATCATTGAAATCTAAGCCAGGTATTTTTTGTATTTCCATAGCTTTCATACGATCCTCCAACTGTTGGTATTTGTCATCATCCTGTTCGTCTCCAGAATGATCTTCTTCTTCATTTGAAGAGAGAGAGGGTTTAGCAGAACCCTGGTTGCTTTGATTATCTTCTTGTTCACCATCACCGACTATTTCAGGGATTGGTGGCTTTTTGATCTTTTTGACAGGGATCTTGATCTTCCTTCTCAGGTAGCTCAAGCCTGCAGATCCTTTGGGCTTCTTCTTCTTGAGTATCAGGGCTTTCAGCTCTTGTTGCCCCTTTGCCAGTTCCAGAATTGCCGTTTGAACTTGGGCATTCTGTACTTCGAGATTCTTGATGCTTGTCTCAGATTCCATCTCTTCTGACTGAAATAAACAGCGAAGAGATGAGAAACCCGTCATGAGAACCTGTTATGCAATGTGTATGACTGTATGCAATGTATGCAATGTGTATGCAATGTATATGAATGCAATGTATGAAATGCAATGTATGAAATGCAATGTGTATGCAATGCATGTGAATGCATGTGTGCAATGTTTTCAAGGATCATAGAGTCTAGATTTGTTAAAGAAGCAACAAACGTTAGTTAATCAATTTATTCTTTTTTCTTTGCCTCATTTGGGCTTACAAGACAGAAAATAAAATAAATGATCTTTCAGGTCTCCCGTGGGCGCTTTTTCTTTGTCCCCAGGAATGCGTTGATTCTTTGTTCTTCTTGAAGCTGTCTGGTGAGCTCGAATAGCCTTCTCTCATAGTCCTGACAGTGTTCTTTGAAGGTGTCTCTTTCCTCTTTGAGTTGAACCCAGGATTTTTGCAACTCTTCCAAGTCAGTTGGCATATCCGGGTGTAGAATAACTTGAGGTTCGTAACCTTCGACTTCTGATTCGATAGTCACAGGTAGAACAGCGGGATAGGGCATCATGAGTTTTTGAGCATGAGTACGCACCCATCTGAGGTAAAGTTCCATAGGAATAGAATTCCATTGCCCCAGAGTTTTGCTTTCTATTCTATAGACACTGTCCCAAGCCTGTATGAATCTTCGTCGGTGTCTGTGAGAATCATTCTCGTAATCAAACACAATGCCACGGATAATCATGTCATGAGGACCGTTGCTTCTTGCATATCCGAATTGGCGTAGAGCTAGAGAGGGATTGTAAGTGATACCTCCTTTAATGCCAAGGAGTGGCACATTAGGGTATTCTCCACAATGATCAATGATAGTAATGTCTCTTTGAAAGAAGTTGTTCCATCGGATATCTGAATGAGATAAAGACATGATTCTGTAAGACCATTGTGCTCTTTGTTCATTTCTCAGTACTGATCGGGGAAGATGACATGTAAACCACCTAGCCAGCAGTGGTATACAGCACATGAGAGTTCCTCGCTTCTTCGTGGTACGAGTGTGTAGAGAGTGTAGGATGTCTCCCAGCAATGTTGGTACCGGGTTGCGAATTAGGAAAAGGTTGATGATGTGTACACTTATGAACTGGTCGGAATTAGGGAACAAAACCAACCCATAGATCAAAAGAGCCATAACTTCTTCAAAAGCTGGATAACTTTTGTTTTCTAGCAGTAGTCGAGCCTTTTCCAGTAAGAATTTGGCAAGCAAACCCTCAACTCCACTCTTTGTTTCCCAATTGGATTTGATTTCTGACTTTTGCAGATGTAAAGCAGCAGCAATGACTTCAGGTTTTGGTTTTCTTTCTAAACCAGTGAAAGGTAATTGATCTCGGATTGGTAATCCAATTAATTCAGAGAATTCTTCCAAAGTGGGTACCAACTGGTAATCAGGAAATGTGAAGCAATGATGTTCAGGGTCGAAGAACTGGAACAGGACCCGTATCATGTCTTCTTCAAACTTTGAGGTAACCAAATGGAGTAGGTGACCATGCTTTTCAGTGAATTGAGCATTCCTGGGGAATTCTGCTACCAAGACTTTGAGTTCAGATGGCACCGTTGAGATATTGATTCGGATGTAATCTCTGGTGGCGGGAGCCATTACCTGCAAAAACAAAAGTAAACTCTTTGATCCTTGAAATGTGTAGTGAAAAATGATGTGTTTATGATGCAAACATGTGGCACACAAAAACAAATCAAACAATAGCCTTAGGTTTAAAGGCTTGCATGAGGTTGATAGGTGATACCCTCCCCTCTGAAGTTGAGTTGGTTGAAAACCTGTCCTAGAATAGTATTCGGGTTCTATGATCCTTGGAGACAACATCTCAATACGGCGCTCGGACGGCCGATCAAGAATATTCCTCGAGGATAACTAGCTTCGATCAATTTCAAAGCTAACCACTTAATAGGCCACAAGTCAAGTTCAACTAAAAGGTTCTAAGACAAATTAGTGTTAATGACACTTCGGAAGCCTAATATACTCCTTGATCGCTTTCAAGGGACATCAGTATAAACCAAAGTATCACACTAATGATGACTACCAGATCAACCGTATCGGTACATGCCGTACAGTTTCCTTGGTCTATTGTCATATACTTAAGGTATCTCGAGATTCGGGTTAGAATCTTTCACACAAGCAAAGTACCCAAGCAAACCTGTGAAAAGTAAAGCAATCAGATCAAACAATTGAAAACATCGAAATGATCTATACTCTAAAGGTAACCCCTTTTGAAAACATTTTGAATTTGTATTCCCCAGCAGAGTCGCCAGTTCTGTGGACCGTCCTTTCGGGCCATACCCCTCCGTGGGTGGGATACGTGAACTGACTCTTTTTTGTCGATCGGACGCTTTCGCGTCACTTTTGAAAAAGTTTACAGAGTCGCCACCGACCTTTTATTTTATCCAATGAAGGAAAGGTTTATAAAAGAAACAGAAAAAAGACCTTTGAGAGATTCTGGGTAAGGGGGTAGGTTATACAAAGGGAAGGTGTTAGCACCCTTTGTATCCATGGTTATCCATGGGCTCTTTAGTTTGCTTAGCTCATTTGCTTTACTTTTCAATTGATTCGGAATGCTTTACCTGTGTTTTTGAAATACCTTTGCAAATAGAATTTGTAATGATCCTTGTGCGGATATATACAAATGCTTGTTTATCTTTCGAAAGATGTTTTGAAAAGATCGTTAATTTTGTAATGATCCGTGTTTGGATGTATACAAAATATTGTCTTTTGGAAAATTCGTTTTAAAAAAAACAACAGTGTATGAGAATTTTGTTTGTTTTGATTTTGAGCAAGCAAACTAGGAGGTCTACCCTGAGTTAGGAGGTCTTTATCCTTGTTCCCTTTAAAAATCTATCCATTCGTCGGATATAAACAAAAGGTTCGATTTTGTACTCGAAACAGTAGAAATGTAACTTTGATTTTGAAAAGAGTGAAAAGGGGTTACCCTAGGAGGTGCAAATGTGATTGTGATTGAATTCAGATATTTATCTTTGAAGTTAGTGATCTGACGGTTCAGTTTTATCTTTGACATACACGCAGTTTATATGGGTGCTGGAAATTAAAATGCGGAAATGTAAAGTGCAGAAAGTAAATCTACGCTATTACATCGATTGTGCGGGAAATGTAAACTAGCCTATTTACATGAATTTGACATCCTATACATTTATCTAGGAATTTTAAATTGCAAGAAATAAAAGGCATATTTTTGTATTTTTGTGATTTATTTTAAATATAATTAATGCATTATTAATTAATTTAAAATAAAGAAAAGACGGAAATATGATTAAACCTAGCAAATAAGTTTAAAAATATGTACAAAATGTTTGTTGATTGATTTTAGAACAAAACTAATTTTTTTTGGAATTTTTGAAATTTGTTTTTGGATATTTTAAGTTAATCAAAACATAATTATGCAAATAATTACACAAATAATTAAAACTTAAAGAGAAAATTATCCTAAATATGTACAAAATTAGTTTATGATATATAAACAATATTTAACACAAAGAACAATTTTTTTTATGATTTTTTGACTAATTAAAATAATTAATAAGCAAATATACAAATACATACTAATTAATTATGAAAAATATTGAAATTTTGAAGAAAAATAAAATATTTTTGTTTCATAAAATAATATATTATTTTAGAAGTTTAAAATATTTTTTGTGGAATTTTTGGAAGTTTTTAACTATTTTTAATTAATTTATCAAAGAAACTAAAATAAAAATAGAAAATAAAATTAAAAATATAAGGATACTGATCTGGTGTGGCAATTAATGAAGGAGCATGGTGAGCTTGCATGTGTGAGGCGTTGGATTGGCTTTGAGATTGATCCAAGGGCACAGATTTGTAGGTGCATGGTATGATGGTGTACACTGAATCCAAGGGGATTCAAAGTCTTTGCAGGGGCCCACGCTGGATTGACCAGCGGATAAGATTTGAGGGAAGGGCCACCTTGGCGCGCTGAAAAGTCAGACGAACCACGCTTGGACGCGTGGTCGTCTTCAACCTCCAGAAGTGAGGTTTTCAGCTTCAAATAGCGGGGGTTTTTAACCTCCCCTATTTGGACGTTAAAATTCCAGTTTTTTAACAACCTATGAACCTGCAAAAAATACGAGTTAGCAATAGAAACAAGTGACCCAGATCCACTAATTAGAGTGTCCTGAATCCAAATATGTCATTTGTTTTAAGGTTTGAAGCTCCTAGCTATGGATACGAAGAAGATGAAGCTTAAACACTCATGGACTCGTTTTAATGGTGGAGCCTGATCCTCACGTTGGAACACTCATGCTAAGGCCCAGATCACACATATAGGTCCCCATAAGGATGTTAGGGTGGTTAGTTTGCAGTGAAATTAGTTGCATATACAAAAACGAAAATAAAACTCATATGTACATGAAGAGCTTTAAGTGCTTTATACGACTCTCATATGTCTATATTTAGAGCTCAATCTTACTCTATAATGTTTGAGGAGATGATTAGAAGTGTTTATTGGTATTGATATTGATTGGAAATTTGAATTTGAAAATTACAAAGTATATGCAAATTTTGAGAATTTTTGTGATATTTCTTGCTATACTCTTGCCCTATTTCGTGTGTCCTTTTTTGCTGAAGTATGATGCTTCTTTTATAGCCCAAAGTTGCTTGGAACTCAAGCTAAGAAGCTTTGTTGTCTTTGTTGAAAGTTTGATTTTTAAAATATTAAAAATCTTTGAATTGTTGACCAAGCTTGACTCCATTCAATGCTCTTGTCTTGCTCTTCAATTCTTGCAGAAAAAATGAAGATTCCTTGAAGTGAGTCATACTTGGAGGCCAAGCAACCATTATCCATGCATTTTCCTTTTAATTTTAATCTTAAAGTAAGATAAAATTATGCAAAAAATGGCCAATAAAGATGTGGGCTTTGTCTTGGTCGTGGGAGGCCCATAGTAACATGGCAAAGATGTTTGGACCATAAAAACTTGGACTCATTTGGAAAAAAAACATTTTTGAGCAATGTTGATTTCATGCATTTTCCCAAAATTTAGCCAACTTCAACAAGGTGTAAATCCTTCAATTTTTGTCATATGAAGGAGATCTTGCACTTTTTGGAAACCTCAAAGAGTCCTCTAACCAATGTCTTTGGTCTCATATCAAAATGATTTTTGGTTCTCCTTGTGTGTCCATTTGAAAAAAGTGTCTTTTTGTTGACTTTGAAAATGACCTGTAATGTCTTTGGCCATATTTTTCAAATGGTGAATGCTATGACCATGGGATCAATTGCATTTGAAAGATAATTGAATTTCCTTCAAAATGAGCTTTGGTTGACATTTTTTGGATGAAGGATGAGAGAGTTATGATCAGTCAAAGTTGAGTTGACTTTTCAGGCAAAAACCCTAATTTTGAATCTTAGGGTTTTGTTGATTTTTGATCTTTCCTTGATGAATTGTGATCATCCAATGATCAAATGTTGAATCCTTTGACAAAATATGGACTTTGACAAAAAATTTCATTTTTGACTGTCAGTTGACTTTTTTGGTCAAACGGGTCGTCTGTTGACTGTTTGAGCTGCTGACGGTGCGTCTGAGTGAATTGAAGTTTGAAAATTTGTATGATGGTACTTTGAGATGTATGGATGTATATGAAATCCATTTGAGCTCTCAAAACTTGTTGCTCCTGTTAAAACAAGAAAAACCCTGATTAGGGACTGTCTGTATAGGAGGCAGTTAAGCGTACCTGATTTTTGTGCAGTGTTGAGTTTCTGCTAATCGCGTGATATTCAGAAGACTTCTAACACAAAAATCTTGGAAATTTGAATTGTGAATGATTGATTTGATTGATTGTACAAATCACTGTGAATTGTACTGTCTGCAGTTTGTCTGTCAACCGACTGTTCGTGTACAGTATAGTGTGAGTTTCCTGCTTCTGCGCCTGCAAAAAGAGTTAACTCTGCATGATTGTGTTAGTACTATTTATCTGTAAATAAATAAATAGTATTTGTGAAGTAAAGAACAGTATTTGGCGTTTGCGTAAGAATAAATTCCACTGTAAGCCAAGTTACTGTGTAAGAAAAATTCTGAAAACCAAGTTCTTCATATGTCAGGATATTTTGAAAAAATCCATGTTTATATGAGACTCTTAATTTTCATATTGAAACTTTCCTGAAAAAAGAAGTGGGCAAATTTTGGGGTATAACAAATACCAACAGACTAACCCTTATTTTTCAACCCAAAAAATCGTCTTCCAATTAATCCTTTTCTCACGTACTTAGTTACACCCTTTCTACCATGGATTTTTCTTCCATCATTTACCGATAACTATCATACAACCATGTTCAAACCTTAGTAAATTTTCAGTTTCCATCATGAACCTCCCTGTAAAACAACATCTTCAACTCACCACCATTTTGTTCAAAAAGACTCGTGCCAACACTTTTCAATCATCACCAATCTGACACCATTTTTTGTTCTAAAAAACTTTTGTCACCAGTTTTAAATTAGATACTCATATTATACATTGATAAATAAATAAAAAAATGGAAAAGATACAATTGCATTCAACTGACAGTACCAGAACTTGTTTCTCTCTAATCTCATTTTTTTTTTCACTTTTTAATTCTTACTATAGTGTAGTTGTAATTGATATTTAGGTTTATTTAAATATTCACTATTTAATTATAGGTGAAATTTTAAGTTTTATAATATTTTAGGTCCATGGTCTAATTGCATTTATTTGGAATCACTCTTTTATTATTTACTCATTCATTTGATTTAGTTTTTATTTAACTATTATTAAAAATAAAATAAAAAACATGTTAGAATAAATAAAAAAACAAAAATATTTTAATTAGTTTTTTTTAGGTTTTAAAATGTTTTGATTTAGATTTTCTTTTATTAAGTTTTTTATCATTATTTGTTCGCATTTTTCATTATTCATGTGTGCATTATTATTTTGCTAACATTTTCTTGTTTTTGCGAGGTACTACACGCTGAGGCATTGGGCTATTGCATGAGCATTTACAAGTCTTTTCTTTAAATTTTGTATATCATTTATGCTTTAAATTTTATTGTGGGTTTGTAATATTTTTTTTCATCCCCATCCGGCAAATTGTAATCCCCATCCCCGAAGCCATGTAATAGCGTAGGAGTTTACTTTCCGCATTTTAAATTTCTATAAATATTAACTGTTAGTAGCTAGGCATGTATGGCAAGACTAATTAACTGAACGTTAGCTAACCATAATTCAAGATAATGTATCTGAATACAAAATACTAATTCACACTTGCACCTCTAGGGTACTCTCCTCTTGGTTGCCTTACGAATAAAGGTCGTGTCCCTCGAATGTAGAGGTACCCATTAGCAAAAGTCCCTCGATTAAAAATCATCGCAAAGATCATAAGTCCCTCGATGACCCACGATGTTGCCTACGATGATATGATCTAGTCCCTCGAATGGTTGCCTACGAAACGATGATTGTCCCTCCGAGTATTGCTAAAGGTACCTCTATTTGTTGCCTTCAAACGACCTCGATGACTCTTCGATGACCCGTACGTCCAATATAAACAAGGATTTCCTACTCCTATATAGTATGGATAATCCTAGGAACCGTAAAAAGTATAGAAAAAAGAGCAATTAGTTAGGGTAGTGCTCTTAATCTGTCTAGCTCAACAAAAATATCTTTTCAATGCTCTTTCGAAAAACTAAGGCTACGCATTTACGCTAAAGTCCTTATGCCTCTTTTCAACTCAAAACAAACAAACATGAGCTAAGTAAATTAAGAGCCCGTAGACAACTACGGATGAAAAGGGTGCTTACACCTTCCCTTTTCATAATCTACCCCCCGAGCCCGTTTTCTTAAGAAACGGTCTTTTTCTGTTCTTTTTACCCTTCCGAGATATTGGACAAAATAAAAGTCGGTGGCGACTCTTGCTCACCGCAACATTGGTTGCTTACAAAAATAAAAGTCAGTTCACTGAGTTACAGTATGCAATGTATGAATATGTTTATGACATATGATATGTGAATATGATTTATGTCGTCTTGATTGAGAAAATAACTCTCTATGTCCTTGTGATTTTGTTGTCTGATCTTGTCTTGAAGATGCTCAGCTGGAGATTTATGATTTTTGCTTGGGGATGAAAGCGATTTGAATGATTGATCTTGCTGTACCCTGACTGGGGATAAGAGAGATGAGCAACCCTGTTTGGAGAAGAGAAAGGTATCGGAGAACCAACAGTGTCAAATATGTAAAATCAGTTGAGGAATTAAGTCTTTGTTGGGACAAGAACATTTGAAGATATCTTCTTAATGATTACTCTGCGGGGTATGATCCTGTGAAGCCAAAGTTGTGGGAAGGCATGGATGCCTTGAACATTGCCCCCAGAGTATTATAGTAACTACCATTCCTGGATTTGTATTGATTAGGACACACCACTGAGTATTGATCAAGATGTCAAACTGGACTTGCACAAATTTGCCCCTGCTAGTAGGAATTTTGGAAAGATTCGCCTCGCGAGGACTTTATGAGATGTGCACTATGGGCGACATGCCCCTAGTAATCATAAACTTAGGATGATGCCCCTGACTGATCGAGCGATGGCTTCAGACCTACTTGGGTGCATGCCCCTGATTGTTTTGGCATCCTTGAGAGATTCTCGGAATCTTGACTTAATTGCCCCAGATTGATTGGGAAATAGTTTGAACCCACTTGGGATGTATGCCTTTGACTGTTTGGCATTTGAGAGATTCTTGGAATCTTGACTTGATTGCCCCAGATTGATTGGGCAAAACGTGCCATGCCCCTTGTATACGTAGGAGACATTGCTTCTTGGAGTAATCTTTGTCGGTCGGGATAACTTTGAGCCATTAGTCATACCCTGTGCAGATTCTTTCTGTTGCTAACATTTGAAATTATGTAGCAGAATATGCTTAATAATGAATTCATGAGATGCAATGCATACGTCTGTCTTGAATTTTTTTTGAAAAATATTAAAACAGGAGATGTAAAAGCGTGATATTTGTAAAAACGTGATGTTTGTAAAACGAAATATCAACTCAGCATTTTTGGTAAACCTTAAGGAGTCAGGATACCTTTTGGTGACAGTATGCTTTTGAACTACCCATGCTTCAGTTAGGACTTTCAAGGGTTGTAACGTGGCTTGGTTCACGGTTTAAGAAACAAAGGATAAAGGCTCAAAATTTTATTTATACCCATCCCAATCTTCGTGATGTCCTTCGATCCTATGCTCAGTTAACTTTGCGTTTCAGCTTTAGCAAAGCTTGACGTCGTAACATTGACATTTGATGATGGTTAAAGCACCGAAACTTTATTTGGACAGGCAGTCGTCCTTTTTTGTAATTCTTTTTTCTTTTGTCGAGGATTTGTAGTGACCTCTTTTGGACTTTGTTGTCCCTAACTTTTGCCTGAACTGTTTATTTTGAGATTACAGTCAGCGGGATATTTCGATTTTCGATAAGTCTCCTTCATAGGTTTTGACTTAACAGCTTTTTCTTTTTGGTGGATATTGACTGCCCGACTTAATGGTTGCGGGAACCCATCATTATTCGTGTAGACAATAGCTAAGATAATTGAGTTAACTGAGTAACTACCCTGCCCCAGGTTACGATTAAGGGTTTTAAATTGTACAAGAAAGAAAACTTCTACTCCTTAGGCTCAAAGGGGTTGACGAGGGATTAACATCCTTATATCTCCACTGTTTAAGGAATTGAAACAATTCCTGTACATCGTCAGCATAGTCTGTTCAAAAGCATACTGTATGAGGTTGCGGTATCGTTTTCGTCATCCTCCCTCAAAAGACTTACAGCTTAGCAGGAGTTTGAATGTTACAAAACATATGCAAAGTAAAGACATAATTTAAATGAGTGAAAGCGACATAATTTATTCAAGACAAACATATGCAATGCACTGATGATGAATATTAAAACAGATAATGTCTGTCATGGGTCAAATGTTTAAACAAACAGAAAAGAAACTTGCAAATGAAAGTAGATCTAATGATCCAAAAGTTCGTCCGTCTAGACGTCAGTCAGTCTTTTGCCAACACAATTGTCATTTCTATAAATTTTAAATAATAAATAATAAAATATTAATTATTAAGAATAATAAATAAATATTAATAAATGAAATTACTCAAATAACCTTAATTTTACCTCCAAAATATACTTCAATGACTTAACAACTTTAATTAATAATTATATTGATGTATTTAAGTGAAGTATTTAAATAACAATAAAACAATATAGAACATAATTATATTATTTATTGTTAAAATTTATAGAAATGACAATTGTGTTATTACTAAAATAAAATAAAAACAAAAATGAATTGCACAAAGAAAACTTTAGGCTCCAATCTCTAGAATGAATAATTTAAAATAGTGTAGGATACTCAAACTAATTAACATTTTATTTGATCTTACCAACGAGACTTCTATTGTTGAATGTTGATGAGATCTGTGTTTATGTTTGTTGTTTTGTAGCTCTAGGAAGTAAGGATGTACCTGTAGGCATTCTAATGATCAAGTCAATAGAAGACGTGAATGCGAGATTTTAGGATTTTGAATAATGTGAACTTGAGTCTGAACCATTAATTAGACTTTAAAAAAATAGTTTTAACGTTTCGAGACTCTATAATCTTATCTAGAACAATTTCTCATATAGACAAGTGTCATAGGATCATTCAAACTCTCTTATTTAATGCTTTAAGAGACTGGCCATACCTTATCTGACTGCCTCTTGAACGCCTTTATTTCATGGTATACCTAACTGCTTATGACTTCGATGACTCCTTTTAATTGAAATTAAGCTCTGGCCTAATCCAAAATAACTTATTCTAAGTCTTAGCTAAAGTAACCAAGTTATGGCTTGTCTTTGGTGACATAGTTATTTGATTCTTTTGGAAGACATGTCTGTGGCCTCATTTTGAGGCCCTTTAATTAGGCTTTATTGGATGACTCCGCCTGAACATTAGTTTGTGTATGCTTTATACAGGTTAAATATCTTAGCGAGAACTATGTTTTGTTGTTTATGACAATGATCTATGGGATTTCAAATCTTGTCAATAAAAGAAGGATGATTTTTGGTTTTAATATTGGCAAGGGCCCAAATCTTGATCCACTTGGTAAGTAGCTTATCATAACTACTAGATATTTTAATTATATTGATACCATTAGCAACATTTCTTGGATGTCTATCTACCATAAGGAAAAACGGTGTGGTGATTGAAATGCATTGACTTGTGTAGATGGTGTTAGATATGTGTCACATTTCTTCATATGATTTTTTCATAAAATATATTATTGCTTGGTATTAGATGACCCTAAATGATTTATTGGTCAAAATGTGTCCACCCAAATGCAACCTTGATGTTTGTTCATGAGTTTATAAAGGAGCATATTTTTCCTTCTTTTTTCTACGCATGCACTTAAAATCCATTCGGTACAAGTACCCTTCATGTGAACTTATAAGAGAATGTGAAATATTTAACTATTAAGTCATTTTCATAAATATGAACTTGAAATGAATACGTTGTTGTCATTTCCTTCGTGCAGTCACACAATCAAGATTTTATTAGCCGTTAGATTTTGATCTAATCATCTAACAATCAAAAAATAGATTTATATCATTCAAAAAATAACAAGCTTAACTCAAGACCCTTTGGTGTTAATCTGAAGATTACCGTTGCATGACTCAAATAATTTTTTGCCCTTTATTAATTTATTTGATAAGTATTTTGCATTGGATTTTTTCACGAGGATCATATTTGCATAAAATATGCAGTAGAAATGCTTTTAGTTTTTTTGTCCATGGTGTTTTCTATAAAAATATTAGGGAAGATGACAAACTTTATTTCATGACTTTTCTTAATGAAATAGAATTGAGTGCGATATTACCATTTTTATTGCAATGGAGGCATTTAAAAATTTTAAATTTGGGGGTTCTATGATCATGACAAATATTATCAAATTTTTTAACATTTTTAGAAGATTCATATGCTAGGCCGACCTTTTTGTATGAAGCTCTTTGATTTTCAAGAAGGGGTTTAATTTATCTATTCTCTCAATAAATCTTTCAAGTGTATTTTGCAAATATTTAATTTCATTTTTCAAAATGTCACATTGATTTCACTTGTCAAATTCAACTAAGACTTCGTGAAGGGGAAGAGACTTGAGTTCGAACACTTTGTCTTTCTGTAAGAGTTTCCACTTCTTCCATAAAATTTTAATTTTTAATTCCAATGAAGGAAATGGTCTCTTTAGAGTTATAGAAAATTTTGTTTCAACTTATTTAAATTATTTCAAATCAGAAATAAGCCATGATAAAAAAAAAGTGGGAAGTTACCTCGTTATTATATTTGTGGTGTGTCATGAGAAATATGTTGGTTTCTTCATTTGAGGAGCCAATATCATTGTCATCCTACAAAATGTAAGTTTTCTTTTCTTCCTTCAGAGATTTCTTAGTTTTTTTCTTCTGATTTTGATATTCCTTCTAATTTAAGTCTTATATATACCATTTACTCCCACACTGAAGCATATGAGAATGAATGTTGATTTTGCTTAGTATTTTTTTGTCATTCTTGTTATATTTCACGCTTCATGAATCTCTTGAAGTTCTACACTATTAAAGATATTTCTTCATTACTGTTAGAATCCTTTTCTTCTTAAACCTCGAGAGCTGAACTTTTCTTCTTCTCGTGTCTTGCTTCATCATCAGTGAGCCTTTTTAGTTTCACTCATATTTCTGCAATTTATCAAATAGAGTTGTCGTGTTTGTAGTTTGACATAACTCATCCTTACAAAACCGATTGGTAAGGTTAGGAGTGCCACTCTATATAAACTCTTTCAATCTCCAACCAATGTGGGACTTTAGGATCTTCCTAATACACCCCCTCACGCCCAGCATTCTTTTGGACTTGGTGTGTGGATATCAACGGTAGGTGGTCCATTATCCGATCGATAGGCTCTGATACCATTTGTTGGGGGAGTTACTAGGAGAATTGATACAAAGTTATGCACCTTTGTGAGATACACACCACTTATCCACCTAAAACCTTAAGGTTATAGGTGAGTGGGTTCTCTCACTTATATTCTCAAGTCACCACATTCCTATCCAACGTGAGACTATTTCTCCACTTACTCACACTTGCATTATTATTCTAACACTCCCCCTCAAGTGTGAGTCCACAATGCCCCCCTCACACTTTTACCACCGTTACCTCTTCTTAGGTAACGAGATACCTTTTCTTGGGCTTTACGATACAAGTGAGACGATCCTTTTTTTCGAACCAAAGGCTCATGATGCTATTTGTTGGGGGGAGTTACTAGGATTATTGATACAAAGTTATGCACCTTTATGAGAGAAACACCACTTATCCACCTAAAACCTTAAGGTGATAGGTGAGTGGGTTCTCTCACTTATATATTCTCAAGTCACCACATTTATATCCAATGTGGGACTATTTCCCCACTTACTCACACTTGAATTATTATTTGTTGAGATGTTATTGGGATTGATATTATTCATATAATATCAAATCAAATCTAATTTAATAATATAAAATATAATCCAAGTTGTGTAAGCCTAAGCCCAATCAGAATTGTATATAAACAGTTATAGTATGTATCATTATTTCTACAATTCAATTCAATATTAAAATTCTTATTTTCCACTATTCTCTCTATTCTCTCCTCACTAAAAGTGTCTCACGCACTAACAAATTGGTATCCAGAGCTTCCGGTTATTATTCTTGAGAACTTCACGTCAGAGATCGTGTTTCTAGGAAACGTGAATCAATCGCTACAAAGATGAATGGTACTAATGGAATTCTGAATTCGCTTCCAATGCTTGACGGTAAAAATTGGATCTGATGGAGAAAACTGATGCATCCTTGTTTGGCTTTCATGAAACCTTAGAAGTGGTTAATGACGGCGTTCCTGCGCTGGCTGCAAATGCATCAGACGCACAAAAAACAGCCCACAACGAAGCCAAGAAGAAGGATTCCAAGGCTGCATATTGCATTCAAACATCGATTGATTCTATAAATTTCAACAGAATCTCTCATACTGAATCAGCGAAGGAGGCATGGGATATACTTGTCAAATACTATGAAGGAGGTGAGAAAGTCAAGGTTGTCAAATTGCAGACCTTGCATCGCCAATATAAATTATTGTCGATGGGAGAAGACGAAATGGTTGCAGAGTACGTGTTGAAGGTGCTTAAACTCGTCTATCTCATGAAGAGTTATGGTGAAACCCTGACTGATAAGATGATAGTTAAGAAGGTAATGTGTACGTTGACCTCTCACTTTGATCACGTTATCGTAGCTATTCAAGAATCCAATCAACTTGAAACCCTAAAATTGGAAGATTTGGTTGGTTCGTTGGAAGCGCATGAGATTAGGATTGTTGAAAGGAAAGGAGTTCAAGATTCGATACAAGCTTTGCAGGCTCAGTCATGGAAAAAGAATGGTGGTTGTAACACCTTTCTAAACCCCGTGGAAATTAATAAAATAATCAGAGTAAAACATACAAACAAGGGTGCCACAATTAAATAAAACAAATAAACCAATTTTAGTCTTATGTCATGCTTTAATAGGAACGTTCATCAAACAATATTATCTTGTTTATCACAGCGGAATAACAAAACATCTTCCAAAATAATTCCAACGAAGACAATCCAAACCAAACCAAATAGAGTGTAACAAAATTAAACTTTAAATCTATCGTTCCCAGTTGTTATACCCCAAAATTTGCCCACATCTTTTTTCAAGAAAACTCCAATCTGAAAATTAAGAGTCTCATATAATTATGGATTATTTCAACAAATATCCTAACATATGAAACACTTAGTTTTTAGAATTTTTCTTATACAGTAATTTGGCTTGCAGTTGAACTTATTCTTACGCAAACGCCAAATACTGTTTATTACTTCACACATGCTATTTATTTATTTACAGATAAATAGTACTGACACAATTGGTACAGAGTTAAATCTTTTTGCAGGCGCAGAATCAGGAAACTCAGACTGTACTGGTAACAAGTAGATTATTATTATCTTTTGTTTCCCACTAATTTTTGTACTATATTCCATTATTTTCAAAAATCTTTTCAAATCTCTTTTTCAAAAATCAAATCTCTCTTTTTCCCAACACTATCATCCACTTTCTTTCAAATCTTACTTTCACTCAAATTTTCCTTTTGTACGGAATCACATCATTCCCCAACGTCTCTATCCTTCTTTCCATTCTATAAATACCTCCCATTTTCTTCCATAAAATCTCACATCAAATTCTAATTCATCTTTCAAATTCCTACCTCATATCAATTTTCTCTTCTTCCCTGACAAGAATGGCAAAGTGGATAGAGACACTGTTTCTTACAGTCATCACCATTGCTACGGTGATCATGACTTTCTTCTGCCTGCATAGTCCTGAAGAGTGTGGACCTGCAATGGTTGCACTCCCAATCATCTACATGTTATTGTTCATAGCATGGGTCATTAACCGTCATTCCTGAAATTTGCCGTATTTCTTATTTCTTAAATGTACCGTTTATTCGTCGTACTGTTCAATATAGTATGTAATATTTGTACTGTCAGTATTAAATGTTGTACTATTTGTCATAATATTGCTTAATTACTAAGATAATATTTTGTGTGTTTTCTGCCAGTCAAATATTCCTATTTCTGTGCATTAAATGATTTTCAGGGTTATTATCGGTAATTTTGCCCGCATACCGTAAATATTAGTTATTTATTATGTCTATGTTTTTTTAACATGTCATGTAAATAAACTTTCATTTTTCACATAAAACAAAAAAAACAACAAAAAAGAAAATTAACTTTGACTGTTGATTTTTTCACTCTAACTGCTACGTCAATACCTGAACAGTCAGTTGACAGCCAAACTGCTGGCAGTACAATTCTCAGTGTTTTGTACCATCAATCAAATCAATCTTTCACAATTCAAAATTCCAAGATTTTTGTTCTAGAAGTCTTCTGAATATCACGCGATTAGCAGAGACTCAACACTGCACAAAAATCAGGTACGTTTAACTGTCTCCTACACAAACAGTCCCTAATCAGGGTTTTTCTTGTTTTTACAGGAGCAACAAGTTTTTGAGAGCTCAAATGGATTTCATACACATCCATATATCTCAAAGTACCATCATACAAATTTTCAAACTTCAATTCACTCAGACGCACCGTCAGCAGCTCAAACAGTCAACAGACGACCCGTTTGACCAAAAAAGTCAACTGACAGTCAAAAATGAATTTTTTTGTCAAAGTCCATATTTTGTCAAAGGATTCATCATTTGATCATTGGATGATCATAATTCATCAAGGAAAGATCAAAAATCAACAAAACCCTAAGATTCAAAATTAGGGTTTTTACCTGAAAAGTCAACTCAACTTTGACTGGTCATAACTCTCTCATCCTTCATCCAAAAAATTCAAACCAAAGCTTGTTTTGAAGGAAATTCAATTATCTTTCAAATGCCATTGATCCCATAGTCATTGGATTCACCATTTGAAAAATATGATCAAAGACATTACAGGTCATTTTCAAAGTCAACAAAAAGACACTTTTTTCAAAAGGAAACACAAGGAGCTTCAAAAATCATTTTGACATGAGACCAAAGGCATTGGTTAGAGGACTCTTTGAGGTTTCCAAAAAGTGCAAGATCTCCTTCATATGACAAAAATTGAAGGATTTACACCTTGTTGAAGTTGGCTAAATTTTGGGAAAATACATGAAATCAACATTGCTCAAAAATGTATTTTTTCCAAATGGGGCCAAGTTTTCAGCATTCAAACATCATTTCCATGATGTTATGGGCCTCCCACGACCAAGACTAAGCCCATACCTTTTTTATCCATTTTTGCATGATTTTATCTTATTTTAAGATTAAAATTAAAAGGAAAATGCATGGATAATGGTTAGCTTACAAATCAAGCATGACTCACCTCAAAGAATCTTCATCTTTCTGCAGAGAATTGAAGGGAAAGGCAGGTGCATTGAAGGCAAGATGACTTGGTCAAGAATTCAAGGTTTTTAATATTAAAAAAACCAAAGTTTCAACAAAGGCAACTAAAGACACTTCTTAGCTTCTATTGTAAGCACTCAATGCTTATAAATAAGCTATCATAGTTCAGTAACAAGAGGAGGCGAGTTCAGAAGCATACATAAGCTCATAACACTTGTAATCACTTGAAAAAAATTCAAAGAAAACTCAAATTCGAATTTGTAATTTCAGTCCATTTCAATACAAACTAAGCATTCATACACCTTCCTTGAACATCACTGAAACTATCTCAATCAATTACAAGCCTTGAAGCTCACTGAATCGAGCTACACAGGTCAAAATTTGTTCAAACTAAAATCAATTCGTATCTGGTTATTCACACATGTTTAACAAGATGTAGACATACTATTGAGTTTGGTTTGAGGTGTAGATCATTTCTGGAAACTTAATTGAAGTTTGGACACGTACAAACGAAATCACCATTTTAGGGTTCATAGCTTCAAAATTAGGGCTTTCCAAATTAGGCAAAATTAGAGATTCTAAATAGTACCATTAGATTCGTATGGACAAAACGAGTTGAATGGTACCATCGCGCCAAACTTATTTGCTTGTTTACCCCTATTCGTTATTTTGCAGAATTAGGGCTCACTTACAATAGCGCTTTTTTACAAAAGCGCTGTAAAAGGCCTTGTCTGAAGGTTGAAGACGATGAGGTGTCTCCCCCTCATTGGTCCAGAAGCGCGCGCGTGTTTTTAAACTTTCCACTAATCCAGTGTTTTGCAGGTGTAACGTATCCCACGTGCCTCACCATCTGGACCACCTGATTTCATTTAATGACTCATTCAACGCGCCAGATCAAACAATCCTTATCATGCACTCTCCAGCCTACCACACAGGATCAGTATCCTTTTATTTCTATTTTATTTTCTATTTTATTTTAATTTCTTTGTCAAAATTAATTAAAAATAGTTTTAAAAATCCAAAAAATGCATAAAAAATATTTTTAGACTTCTAAAATAATATATTATTTTCTGAAATAAAAATATTTTATTTTTCTTCATAATTTCAATATTTTGCATAATTAATTAGTATATATTTATATATTTGCTTTTTAATTATTCTAACCAATCAAAAAATCATAAAAAATTGTTCTTTATATTAAATATTGTTTATATATTATAAACTAATTTTGTACATATTTTGAATAATTTTCTCTTTAAGTTTTAATTATTTGTATAATTATTTGTATAATTATGTTTTAATTAACTTAAATCAATTTCAAATCAATTCCAAAAATTCAAAAAAAAGTAGTTTTGTTTTAAAATTAATTGACAAATATTTTGTACATATTTTAAACTTAATTTCTAGGTTTAAATCTATTTTCATCTTTTTTCTTCATTTTAATTTAATTAATCATGCATTAATTATAATTAAAACCAATCATAAAAAATCCAAAAACATGCCTTTTATTTTTCTTGCAATTTAAAATTCCTAAATAAATGTATAGGATGTCAAATTCATGTAAATAGGCTAGTTTACATTTCCCGCACAATCGATGTAATAGCGTAGATTTACTTTCCGCACTTTACATTTCCGCACTTTAATTTCCAGCAAATATAAACTGCGTGTATGTCAAAGATAAAATTGAACCGTTAGATCACTAACTTCAAAGATAAATATCTGAATACAAACACAATCACACTTGCACCTCTTAAGGTAAATCCCTTCATATTCTTTTCAAAATCAAAGTCAAAATTCTACTATTTTGAGTACAAAATCGAACCTTGCGTTTATATCCGGTGAAAGGATAGATTTTTAAAGGAAATAGGATAAAGACCTTACAACTCAGGGTAGACCTCCTAGTTTGCTTGCTCAAATCAAAACAAACAAATTCTCATACACTGTTGTTTTTCAAAACAAAACTTTCAAAAAAGACAATACTTTGTATACATCCAAACACGGATTATTACAAAGTTAACGTTCTTTTCAAAACATCTTTCGAAAGATAAACAAGCATTTTGTATACATCCACACACGGATCATTACAAAATTCAATTTACAAAAGTATTTGAAACCACATATGAGCATTCTAAAGCAATTGAAAAGTGATCGAAAAACAAGTGAGCTAAGCAAACTTAAGAGCCCATGGATAACCATGGATACAAAGGGTGCTAACACCTTCCCTTTGTATAACCTACCCCCTTACCCAGAATTTCTTAAAGGTCTTTTTTCTGTTTCTTTTATAAACCTTTCCTTAATTGGATAAAATAAAAGGTCGGTGGCGACTCTGTGAATTTTCAAAATGCGAAAGCATTAAGCGATAAAAAAGAGTCAGTTCACGTATCTCTACAGAACAGAGGTATGGCCTGGGATTAAAAAAATCGGAGGTCCACAGAACTGGCGACTCTGCTGGGGATACTTTCAAAAAACAAAATGTTTTCAAAAGGGGTTACCTTAAGAGAATAGATCACTTCGATGTTTTCAATTGATTGACTTGATTGCTCTATTTTTTCAAAGGTTTGTTTGGGTATTTTGCTTGTGTGAAAGATTCTAACCCGAATCTCGAGATACCTTAAGTATATGACAATAGACCAAGGAAACTGTACGGCATGTACCGATACGGTTGATCTGGTAGTCATCGTTAGTGCGATACTTTGGTTTATACTGATGTCCCTTGAAAACGATCAAGGAGTATATTAGGCTTCCGAAATGTCATTAAACACTAATTTGTCTTAGAACCTTTTTAGTTGAACTTGACTTGTGGCCTATTAAGTGGCTAGCTTTGAAATTGATCGAAGTTAGTTATCCTCGAGGAATATTTTGATCGGCCGCTCGAGCGCCTTATTGAGATGTTACTTCCAAGGATCATAGAACCCGAATACTATTCTAGGACAGGTTTTAACCAACTCAACTTCAGTGGGGAGGGTATCACCTATCAGCTCCATGCAAGCCTTTAAACCTAAGGCTATTGTTTGATTTGTTTTTGTGTGCCACATGTTTGCATCATAAGCATATCATTTTTTGCACCAAACACTTCAAGGATCAAAGAGTTTACCTTTGTTTTTGCAGGTAATGGCTCCCGCCACCAAAGATTACATCTGAATCAACATCTCAACGGTACCATCTGAACTAAAAGACTTAGTGTCAGATTTCCCCAGGAATGTTCAATTCACTGAAAGGCATGGTCACCTACTCTATTTGGTTACCTCAAAATTTGAAGAAGACATGATACGGGTCCTGTTCCAGTTCTTTGACCCTGAACATCATTGCTTTACCTTTCCTGATTACCAGTTGGTACCCACTTTGGAAGAATTCTCTGAACTAATTGGATTGCCTGTTCGAAATCAATTACCTTTCACTAGTTTAGAAAGGATTCCAAAACCTGAAGTCATTGCTGCTGCTTTACATCTGCGAAAATCAGAAATCGAGTCCAATTGGGAAACAAAGAGTGGAGTTAAGGGTTTGCTTGCCAAGTTCTTGTTGGAAAAGGCTCGACTACTGCTAGAAAACAAAAGTTATCCAGCTTTTGAGGAAGTAATGGCACTTTTGATCTATGGGTTGGTTTTATTCCCTAATCCCGACCAGTTCATAAGTGTACACATCATCAACCTTTTCCTAATCTGTAACCCGGTACCAACATTGCTGGGAGACATTCTACATTCTCTACACACTCGTACCATGAAGAAACGAGGAACTCTCATGTGCTGTATACCACTACTGGCTAGGTGGTTTACATTTCATCTTCCCCGATCAGTGTTGAGAAATGAACAAAGAATGCAATGGTCTCACAGGATTATGTCTTTGTCTCATTCAGATATCCGGTGGAACAACTTCTTTCAAAGAGACATTACTATCATTGATCATTGTGGAGAGTACCCTAATGTGCCACTCCTTGGCATCAAAGGAGGCATCACTTACAATCCCTCTTTAGCTCTACGCCAATTCGGATATGCAAGGAGCAACGGTCCTCATGACATGATTATCCATGGCATTGTGTTTGATTACGAGAATGATTCTCATAGACACCGACGAAGGTTCATACATGCATGGGGCAGTGTCTATAGAATAGAAAGCAAAACTCTGGGGCAATGGAATTCTATTCCTATGGAACCCTACCTCAGATGGGTCCGCACTCATGCTCAGAAACTCCTTATGCCATATCCCGCTGTTCTACCTGTGACTATTGAACCAGAGGTTGAAGGATATGAACCTCAAGTTATTCTACACCCGGACATGCCAACTGACCTAGAAGAGTTGCAAAAATCTTGGGTTCAACTCAAAGAGGAAAGAGACACCTTCAAATCATACTGTCAAGACTATGAGAGAAGGATATTGGAGCTCACCAGACAGCTTCAAGAAGAACAGCAGATCAACACATTCCTGGGGGCAAAGAGAAAGCGTCCACGGGAGACCTGAAGGATCATTTATTTTATTTCTGTCTTGTAAGCCCAAATGAGGCAAAGAAAAAAGAAACAAAAAAAAGAGAAATAAATTGATTAACTAACGTTTGTTTCTTCTTTAACAAATCTAAACTCTAAGATCCTTGAAACATTGCACACACATTTCACTTCATGCATTGCATATACATTTCATACATTGCATTCATATACATTGCATATACATTTCATACATTGCATACACATGGCATCCAGTCATACACATTGCATAACAGGTTCACATGACGGATTTCTCATCTTCTCGCTGTTTATTTCAGTCAGAAGAGATGGAATCTGAAATGAGCATCAAGAATCTCGAAGCACAGAATGCCCAAGTTCAAGTGGCAATTCTGGAACTGGCAAAAGGGCAACAAGAACTGAAAGCCCTGATAATCAAGAAGAAAAAGAAGCCCAAAGGATCTGTAGGCGTGAGTCACCTGAAAAGGAAGATCAAAATCCCAGTCAAAAAGTTCAAAAAGCCACCGATCCCTGAAACAGTCGGTGATGGTGAACAAGAAGACAATCAAAGCAACCAGGGTTCTGCTAAACCCTCTCTCTCTTCAAATGAGGAAAATGATCATTCTGGGGACGAACCGGATAATGAAAAATACCAACAGCTGGAAGACCGTATGAAAGCTATGGAGATACAAAAAATACCTGGCTTAGATTTCAATGATCTAGGGCTCATCTCGGATGTTGTTATCCCTCCAAAATTCAAAGTTCCTGTCTTTGCAAAATATGATGGAGTTTCTTGCCCGAAACTACATCTGAGATCCTATGTGAGGAAGATACAACCTCATACAACGGATAACAAGTTGTGGATTCACTTCTTCCAAGAAAGTCTGTCGGGTACACAACTCGAGTGGTACTATCAGCTGGAAAATACCAAGGTTCATACTTGGGAAGAATTAGCTGCTGCTTTTTACAAACAGTACCAATACAATGCTGATCTTGCGCCAACCCGTACTCAACTAAGGGGCATGTCTATGGGACCAAAAGAAAGTTTCAAAGGATATGCACAAAAGTGGAGAGATATGGCTGGAAGGGTTCAACCACCCTTATCTGATCGCGAACTAGTCGACATGTTCATGGGCACTTTAACTGGCCCTTTCTATAGCCATTTGCTGGGAAGCTCATCATCAGGTTTCACTGACCTGATACTGACCGGAGAACGTGTCGAAAGTGGCATTCAAAATGGAAAAATTCAAATAGGTTCCTGTAGCGGTAAAAAATGTGACTCGAGCGTAATCGCGCGCTTGAAATATCAACAGAGTCGCCACCGAACTTTATTTATTCCAAAAAGGAAGGGGAAAATATCGATAAAACCCACGAATAAAAAGAAACGGATAAGATGGTCATCGCAACCAAATTAGGGTTCGGGAGTCGGTTAAGCAAGGGGAAGGTATTAGCACCCCTCACCTCCATCGTACTCGATGGGACCCATTTAGTTAGTTTCGTGTTTGAGTGTTAGTGTAATGTTTGTGTTTTTTAGCTTATTAATCGAGAAAAGATAAAAGGAAAGATTTTTTAGGGTTTTTATTGTTGTGAAGAAAAAGAAAAGGTTTTTTATTACTATGCTCGCCAAGACGTTTGTATCTTGTGCCTACGTATTCCCTAGTGCAATGGGAAAGTCAGAGCAATCGTAGTTCGGGCTAGGAACCACGAAAAGTTTTGTTGGTTGATTTTAGCGAGAGGTACTCGATTGCTTTCAAATGGAAATACTACGCGCACATGGATATGATATCACTACAAGAATGGATGACTAAATCAAGATAAGACATGATTTTGGCCATCATCGCATTCGAGTGGAAGATGTTCGATCTTCACATGTGGAAGTATGTTCGTATTGAAAATTGGATAAGTGTCTCGTTTATGAAAAGGGTTTTAAAAGCCATGAGGCAAAAAAGGTTGAATGAAATTGAAGTTTATTTTAAACGAACATTTAGCAAAGGATTGAGCATAGGTGTTCACCTAGCGCGTCTTTACCCAAGGTATTGAACAGGAGCGAGCCCCATTGTCACTTGTTGTCCTTGTTCAAAAGATCAAGGTATTCAAGAGGTGTGCACTTCTTGTCACATGATCTTTTGGTTTTGATTAAAGCATTTTGGTTCGAGAGATCAAGGTATTCAAGAGGTGTGCACTTCTTGTCACAAGATCTTTCAGTTTGATTATGGTATTTTGATTCAAAAGATCAAGGTATTCAAGAGGTGTGCACCCCTTGTCACTTAATCTCTTGGTTTGATTATTGTGTTTTGATTCAAAGGATCAAGGTATTCAAGAGGTGTTCACTTCTTGTCACATGATCGCTTTGATTAATTAATGGATTTTGATTCAAAAGATCAAGGTATTCAAGAGGTGTGCACTTCTTGTCACAAGATCTTTTGGTTTGATCATTAAGTTTTGATTCAAAAGATCAAGGTATTCAAGAGGTGTTCACCCCTTGTCACAAGATCTTTCGATTTGATTAATGAAAGGTTAAAAAATGTTAATCCAAAAGAATCGGGGTATTCAAGAGGTGTACACTTCTTGTCACTCGATCTTTCGATTTAAGAAAAAGGTTTTTGAAAAGAAAACTCGACTTTGGGTCGAGAAATTTATTGTAACGACTTGGCGTTGGACCAAGGTTTATTGGTTTTAAATTGAAAGATTAATCTAGTATTTTTTGTTGGTAATAAAATAAGAGAAAATAAAAGTCTAATTAAAACATTTTTTTTGGATTTTTAATATTATAACCAATTAGAAGATAAAGAGCGAGAAATATTAATGAAAGAAAGAAAATAAAACAACCTTTAAGTAAATGGTCTAAATAAACAAATAAAAGGGAGTGTTTAAAGAGGAAGTTCAGCTGGGCTTTTAATTGTCACCAGCCCAAATCAACAACACCAAAAGAAAACCCTAAGAAATTAATGGAGGATCCGCCTCCATCAAGCGCTCTATCTCTGCTCAAATTCGTTCTCTCCCTGCTATTTCACAAAGAATAAATCAACGGCCTATATCCCCTCATCTCTCTTACTCGTTTCTCGTTCAATCACGCCAAACAGAAGAAACACGTTCATCCTCTCTCAAAGCACTCTCTCACGAATCTCGCTCGATCTCTCTACTATGGGTACAACGACAATCAAAACTGAACACATCCCTCTCGCCTCTAATCAAAACGCAAGCAGTAAACGAAATCAAGCATGAAACTCTAAGCCCCATTCGAATCCCTTCCCAAAATTGTCTCAGCATTTCAGCATGAAGTTATTAATTACAAGCAACAAAATAGTCAATGGGAAGAACAAAAACGTAAATAGATCTACAAGACTCAACGCATATTTGTAACAAAGGGGTTACCGATTTCGGGCGACTCCGGCTACTGCTTCGAAGTTAGCTTCGTGTGCCTTGTGCTAATCCTCCTCTTCTTCTGATTATGTTTTGTCTCCGTATCTGAATGCCTCTGCTTCGAGTTCCTTGTCTGTGCGTCTATATGTTTAAGTCTGTGTCTTTGGTTGTTACAATTAGATGTAGGTTTAAGTGTGTGGTCTGTGAATTCTCTGAATGAGTGGATAAGTGATTTGAGTGAAGGTTGAAGCTTGGTTGTGGCTGTATGGTTTAGTATTGTGTGTGAATGGTTTTTGAAGTTTTATGTTTGTGAGTTGAATAACTCTGTTTTGAGGGTGAGTTTGGCTGTTTGAAGGTTGAGTGGTTCAGTGAGGTGAGAAGTGGAGGATCGGTTTTGATGGAGGTATGGTGATGAATTTGTTTCAATGGTGTGTGAAGTTGAAGAATGTAGAAGAAGTTTGGGAGAGATTTTTGCAGAGCTTTTTTCTTATCGATTCTTCCCCCCCTGATATGTTGCTGCTGAGCTTTTTATGGAGGGATTAGAGTGGGTTTTGGGGGGAAATTAGATGGGATTTGAACTTTTATGGTGCTCTGATCTACTGCTTTCTGTTATGCAGGTTATTGTATGGCTAAATCAGTGAAAAATTTGGCTTCTTTGTATGCAGCAAAGAGCAGGCTGGGCAAAGCAGAGATTTTGGACAGATTATGGAGACTGCATAGTGCAGTTTTTTTTTTTGCAGCATTGTGTTTGTACAAAGTGGACTTGTGAATGCAGCAAGAACGTGAAGACAAAATTCTTTTTTTGTTATAATTGTATCATTTTTTTTGTTTAATGTAATGGGCTTAAAATCAAACATGTAATTGGGCTTTGTACATAAAAAACTCTAACTTTATTCAATTTGTATGATTAAAACTAAAATAAAAATAACTATAAATTCTAATAAATGAACAAAATAAAAATTAAATAAATTTAAACTAGAAATTAAAACACCATTTTTTTATATTTAAAATATAATAATAATAATAAAAACAAACAATTATTTAATGTCTAAGAATAAAATGAAACTTGGATAAATAAGCAACTATGTGGATGCAAAGCTATTTTTTAAATAAAAGGTCAAATTTTGTTAAATATGCGAAGATGTAACACTTGAACGACAAATGCATGCGAAGTATGAATGTGACAAACTATATGTAAAAAGACTAGGTCAAAAATTGGGGTGTGACAGATGCCCCTATTTAAGTTTCTTCTATCGAAGATGCGAAGAGACTTAAATACAAAGTACACAATTTTTGTCCTAAGATCGCCGCAACAATGCTTATGACATGAATGCAATGGACACTTTTTTTGTTATTTTGAATGCAATATGATATGAGACAGACTCGATTCTCTGTGGGGAATAAGATAAACTAATGTTGGATAGACTTGGAAAAGACAGATAAAACTCTGGGTAAAAAGACAGTAGAAGCGTCTAAGAGTGACATTAGACAGAGAAAAACACCTTATTGTGTATTGTGACATCCAATTATTGGCTTTGGATGAAAACAGCGACCCATATCAGCTAATGTACTGGTAAAGGCAAAGAAGACCATCGACTTTAGCTAATGTACTAAAGATGGAAATGAGATCTCTTATAAACTAATGTACTGATAAAAGATGAAAAGGATACACGACTTTAGTTAATGTACTAAAGAAGGAAAAACGATTATATCATCAGTTAATATACTGAAGATGCGAAACGAATTGACCCGCATCAGTTAATGTACTGATGAGGGAAACAAGAGGGAATTGTCATCAGCTAATGTACTGACGAAAGGAAATCCTATACCAGTTAATGTACTGATAAGGAAAGAAGAAAGAGGCTCACATCAATTAATGTACTGACGAAGAGAAGTCCTATACCAGCTAGTGTACTGATAAGGAGGAAGCAACCATGATCAATCATCGGCTAATGTACTGACGAGAGAAAATAGGAGACATCTGATATCAGCTAATGTACTGATGAAAGTCCTGCATCAGCTAATGTACTAATGACGGGAAACGAAAGCGCATATTATCAATTAATGTACTAATGATAATAACAAGTGGTGAATGACATCAGCTAATGTACTGATGAATATAACAAAGAGTTGACATTATCAGCTAATGTACTGATGAATGTAAGACGAAATCGCTTTGGTAAATGCCAAGTGAGTTGGACTTAGATCTCAAGGTAAGATGTTTGATAACAACGAGACCTTGAAAGAATGCAAATGAGTATGAATTTTGTGTCTATGCATGATATTGAATTTTTCTATGCATGAGATGTGAATGTAATGAAATGCAATTGGTCATGACGACTGAGGTAGACTCTTTTGTGAGGATAGATTGGAATTCTGATTCCTCAACACAAGAACATTGCTAACTCTGTTACGTCACACTGATGATCCTTTTGAGAAGGACTGATAAACTGCTTGGGGATCGCTGAAGAAAACTGCCCCTGATTGACTGATTGTTATATGATCCTTGCTTCAGTTCTTGAATGTTGGTAACACTTGCCCCCAATATAAGTCTCGAACAACAGGATCTTGAAGTAACATGCCCCTGATAGGACCACTGACCAAGTTTCTTGACTGTTTGAACTTCTTTGAAAATGAGTACTTGCAAATAAAATGTTCATTCAAAAATGGTAATTTTAATGCGACACTCAAAGCATATTTTGAAATCAAAGTCATTTATTGGAATGATGCTATTGATGTAAAGCAAATGAATCAAAGGTCCAAACACAATGATCTAGACGTTCAAAGTGATGGATAAAGCAAAAGGTATGGTAAAACAAACGAATTGCAAAGATCTTTAGAAGTCAGGTTAACGCAACCTTGTTGTAGTATGCTTTCAAAATAAACCTTGCTTCAATTAGGTCTTTTGAAGGTTGTAATGTGGCTTGGTTCACGGTTTTAGAAACAAAGGATATAGGCTCAAAATTTATTTGTACCCACCCCATTCTCCGTGATGAACTTCAATCCTACGCTTAGTTAATTCAAATTATGCATTCAGGTTCCAAGAGACTTTGGAATCGCACCTATGATAATGATGATGGTTTAAAGACCAAGGGAATCTTTGAGATGGCAGTCACTTCTTCCATTTGATAGTCACAACGTTTTATAGTTGTTCCAGGAATTTATTGACTTCTCTTTTTTATTTCTATTATCCCTAACTTTTTCCTGAACTGTTCCATTTGAGATTACAGTCAGCGGGATGCCCCAATTTTGCCTAAGTCTCCTTTGTTGGTTTTGACTTAGCGGACTTTTTCTTTGAATATTTTTTGATATTGGAAAAATAGTGACTGCCTTGATAATGGTTAATGATATCCATCTCGGTCAATTTTGATTGAAACTCTTATTGGAAGGTGTACTTAATGATTTTCCTTGAATTTGGATGCATAAACAAATTAACTGAGAACTACCCTGCCCCAGGTTAAAATTGTGGGTTTTTCATATAGAAAGAAACACCAACTTCTAAGGCTCAAAGGGGGTTGACAAGGGATTAACTTCCTTATTTCTCCAGTGTTTGGGGATTGAAACAATGCCTGTACATCATCAGCAAAGTTTTATTTGAAAGCATACAATTCAACAATTTGGGTATTTTGTTTTCATCATTCTCCCTCCAATCTTTGCATAAAACATAAGTTTGATAGAGAAAGAAGAAGAGATATATTTTTTGTTTTTTTGGAAAGAGAAAGCATAAAGATAAACACAGTAAATGTAAATGGATTGATTCAAATATGTAATGCTCATTTCATTAAAACTAACATTCAAGAACAAACAAAGTTCAATGCAGTACATAATACAACACAAGGAATTTGCAAACAGAAGGAAACAAGGCCTAGTGACCAATCAGTGACGAGGATGAGTTGCCTTGTCTGATATATTGGCTCCTCAATTGGATAACTTCTACTCTTAGCAAATCTTGGCCTTGTTGAAATTCTTCCTTAGTCTTCAGATTCATGTCTCCATTTCAATGTGTTGAGTAATCAGTTTGACGGTAGACAGACCACTTGAGGGTGAAGACAGATGAAATGAGTCTTTTGTGGACAACTTGAATGTAGGAATGCATATGCATGAATATTTGTTTTTTTATTTTTTCATGCAGGAATGATGCAATGTCATATGATATAGAATGCAACACGACGCTATACAAAGACTAAATTAAAATGATAAATGTAAATGGATAACAGAACCTACTGAGGAAAACTTCCTATAATAAGACAGTTCTATGTTCTTTTACCCCAAGAATCCCCTCACATGATGGCTCTAAGGTTTTTGATAGTAGATATACCTACATCACCATAGATGGAACGGGTTCTAAAGGTCCTTGGAGTTAACGACGAAATCAGATTTCTATCATGCGACGGGCTAACCATCTTATGACAAATTTCATGACTAAGTCTCCTCCAAGTGGGGTTCTCGTATTAGCCATTCAAGGTGTTCACCTTGGGGACTAGCACTACACAACCACCTCCTAACTTATGTTTTTCTCGTGTTTTTCAAAGCTCGGGTTGAGAGCTTCACTCAAATATCATTCCCATACCCACAATTGAGTATATACAGAAATAAATAAAAGCAGTAAAGCAAGAGTAAAGAAACATAAATAATACAAGAATAAATATAAAGATCATAAGAATAAGCATAAAGAATATAAGAACAAACAAAAGTAAACACTCAAGCAAAAAACAAACTAAACTAGGGTTGACCCTCTTAGATTAAATATCCCCAGCAGAGTCGCCACTTTCTGTAGCGGTAAAAAATGTGACTCGAGCGTAATCGCGCGCTCGAAATATCAACAGAGTCGCCACCGAACTTTATTTATTCCAAAAAGGAAGGGGAAAATATCGATAAAACCCACGAATAAAAAGAAACGGATAAGATGGTCATCGCAACCAAATTAGGGTTCGGGAGTCGGTTAAGCAAGGGGAAGGTATTAGCACCCCTCACCTCCATCGTACTCGATGGGACCCATTTAGTTAGTTTCGTGTTTGAGTGTTAGTGTAATGTTTGTGTTTTTTAGCTTATTAATCGAGAAAAGATAAAAGGAAAGATTTTTTAGGGTTTTTATTGTTGTGAAGAAAAAGAAAAGGTTTTTTATTACTATGCTCGCCAAGACGTTTGTATCTTGTGCCTACGTATTCCCTAGTGCAATGGGAAAGTCAGAGCAATCGTAGTTCAGGCTAGGAACCACGAAAAGTTTTGTTGGTTGATTTTAGCGAGAGGTACTCGATCGCTTTCAAATGGAAATACTACGCGCACATGGATATGATATCACTACAAGAATGGATAACTAAATCAAGATAAGACATGATTTTGGCCATCATCGCATTCGAGTGGAAGATGTTCGATCTTCACATGTGGAAGTATGTTCGTATTGAAAATTGGATAAGTGTCTCGTTTATGAAAAGGGTTTTAAAAGCCATGAGGCAAAAAAGGTTGAATGAAATTGAAGTTTATTTTAAACGAACATTTAGCAAAGGATTGAGCATAGGTGTTCACCTAGCGCGTCTTTACCCAAGGTATTGAACAGGAGCGAGCCCCATTGTCACTTGTTGTCCTTGTTCAAAAGATCAAGGTATTCAAGAGGTGTGCACTTCTTGTCACATGATCTTTTGGTTTTGATTAAAGCATTTTGGTTCGAGAGATCAAGGTATTCAAGAGGTGTGCACTTCTTGTCACAAGATCTTTCAGTTTGATTATGGTATTTTGATTCAAAAGATCAAGGTATTCAAGAGGTGTGCACCCCTTGTCACTTAATCTCTTGGTTTGATTATTGTGTTTTGATTCAAAGGATCAAGGTATTCAAGAGGTGTTCACTTCTTGTCACATGATCGCTTTGATTAATTAATGGATTTTGATTCAAAAGATCAAGGTATTCAAGAGGTGTGCACTTCTTGTCACAAGATCTTTTGGTTTGATTATTAAGTTTTGATTCAAAAGATCAAGGTATTCAAGAGGTGTTCACCCCTTGTCACAAGATCTTTCGATTTGATTAATGAAAGGTTAAAAATGTTAATCCAAAAGAATCGGGGTATTCAAGAGGTGTACACTTCTTGTCACTCGATCTTTCGATTTAAGAAAAAGGTTTTTGAAAAGAAAACTCGACTTTGGATCGAGAAATTTATTGTAACGACTTGGCGTTGGACCAAGGTTTATTTGTTTTAAATTGAAAGATTAATCTAGTCTTTTTTGTTGGTAATAAAATAAGAGAAAATAAAAGTCTAATTAAAACATTTTTTTTGGATTTTTAATATTATAACCAATTAGAAGATAAAGAGCGAGAAATATTAATGAAAGAAAGAAAATAAAACAACCTTTAAGTAAATGGTCTAAATAAACAAATAAAAGGGAGTGTGTAAAGAGGAAGTTCAGCTGGGCTTTTAATTGTCACCAGCCCAAATCAACAACACCAAAAGAAAACCCTAAGAAATTAATGGAGGATCCGCCTCCATCAAGCGCTCTATCTCTGCTCAAATTCGTTCTCTCCCTGCTATTTCACGAAGAATAAATCAACGGCCTATATCCCCTCATCTCTCTTACTCGTTTCTCGTTCAATCACGCCAAACAGAAGAAACACGTTCATCCTCTCTCAAAGCACTCTCTCACGAATCTCGCTCGATCTCTCTACTATGGCTACAACGACAATCAAAACTGAACACATCCCTCTCGCCTCTAATCGAAACGCAAGCAGTAAACGAAATCAAGCATGAAACTCTAAGCCCCATTCGAATCCCTTCCCAAAATTGTCTCAGCATTTCAGCATGAAGTTATTAATTACAAGCAACAAAATAGTCAATGGGAAGAACAAAAACGTAAATAGATCTACAAGACTCAACGCATATTTGTAACAAAGGGGTTACCGATTTCGGGCGACTCCGGCTACTGCTTCGAAGTTAGCTTCGTGTGCCTTGTGCTAATCCTCCTCTTCTTCTGATTATGTTTTGTCTCCGTATCTGAATGCCTCTGCTTCGAGTTCCTTGTCTGTGCGTCTATATGTTTAAGTCTGTGTCTTTGGTTGTTACAATTAGATGTAGGTTTAAGTGTGTGGTCTGTGAATTCTCTGAATGAGTGGATAAGTGATTTGAGTGAAGGTTGAAGCTTGGTTGTGGCTGTATGGTTTAGTATTGTGTGTGAATGGTTTTTGAAGTTTTATGTTTGTGAGTTGAATAACTCTGTTTTGAGGGTGAGTTTGGCTGTTTGAAGGTTGAGTGGTTCAGTGAGGTGAGAAGTGGAGGATCGGTTTTGATGGAGGTATGGTGATGAATTTGTTTCAGTGGTGTGTGAAGTTGAAGAATATAGAAGAAGTTTGGGAGAGATTTTTGCAGAGCTTTTTTCTTATCGATTCTTCCCCCCCTGATATGTTGCTGCTGAGCTTTTTATGGAGGGATTAGAGTGGGTTTTGGGGGGAAATTAGATGGGATTTGAACTTTTATGGTGCTCTGATCTACTGCTTTCTGTTATGCAGGTAATTGTATGGCTAAATCAGTGAAAAATTTGGCTTCTTTGTATGCAACAAAGAGCAGGCTTTGGACAGATTATGGAGACTGCATAGTGCAGTTTTTTTTTTGCAGCATTGTGTTTGTACAAAGTGGACTTGTGAATGCAGCAAGAACGTGAAGACAAAATTCTTTTTTTGTTATAATTGTATCATTTTTTTTGTTTAATGTAATGGGCTTAAAATCAAACATGTAATTGGGCTTTGTACATAAAAAACTCTAACTTTATTCAATTTGTATGATTAAAACTAAAATAAAAATAACTATAAATTCTAATAAATGAACAAAATAAAAATTAAATAAATTTAAACTAGAAATTAAAACACCATTTTTTTATATTTAAAATATAATAATAATAATAAAAACAAACAATTATTTAATGTCTAAGAATAAAATGAAACTTGGATAAATAAGCAACTATGTGGATGCAAAGCTATTTTTTAAATAAAAGGTCAAATTTTGTTAAATATGCGAAGATGTAACACTTGAACGACAAATGCATGCGAAGTATGAATGTGACAAACTATATGTAAAAAGACTAGGTCAAAAATTGGGGTGCGACAGTTCCTCCTCTGGTACTACAAAAAGGCCCATCAGCGGGAGAAATGAGGTCAATGCAACACAAATTCAGAAAAGTCGCAAAAGTGAGTAGCATCAATCTGTAGGGGCAGTTCTGATCTCCGCATCTGCACCTCAAAAAGATCAACAGCCAAAATATACGCATCGACCAGATGCACCAAGAAGAAATTTCACTAGAATCAACATGTCAATCTCTCAGGCATTGCAGCACTTGCTAAAAGCATATCTGATCACCTTAAGAGGTCCTCCAAAGAATGTCAACACTTCCTCTCCGAATTATCGCCCTGATGCGACATGTGCCTATCACTCAAATTGTCCAGGACATGACGCAGATCACTGCTGGGCCCTGAAAAATAAAATACAAGATATGATAGATGCTGGGGAAATTGAGTTCGATCCTCCAGAAACTCCAAATGTCATCACAGCACCTATGCCAAAGCATGACAAAACTGTTAACGCTATCCTGGACACTGTTTACATCTATGATGTGAACGAATTATCAACTCCACTCTGCGAAGTCAAAGGAAAGCTAATCCGAGCTGGTTACTTTCCAGGGTGTGACCCCGATTGCTTTTATTGCTCATGCCTGCCCAATGGTTGTGAAAATCTGAGGATGGGAATTCAAAAATGGGTGGATCGCCGTATCATTATGTTTGAGAGGCTCCCTTCTATGGACGTGCTGTGCGAAGTCTTTACAAACGGGATGAGAATAGAAGATGCCTCAGTGATCTCCAGCTTACCATTCAAAATTTCTGCTACACTCAAAGTGGCATCAGTAGTCATTGCTAGTCCAACTCCATTTCCATACTCCTCAGACAAAGCTGTCCCATGGGGTTACGACACTAATGTTTATATCCATGGAGTTAAACAGAATACCTCGACTGAAGAGACCGCAAAGTTAACTACTCCAACTGTGGGTAATATTGTGGGTACCAGCAAGATCACGAGAAGTGGAAGAATCTTTTCACCAGAAATTTCTCCAAATGTTGCTGCTGGTCCAGTCCGAGTCCCCGTTCCTAATCAAAATGTCAACGCTCGAGGCAAAGAGCCACAAGTTGAACAAGTTCAAACCCCGGTGGAGATCACTGCTGAGGATCCATCAAAGCAAGAAATGGAGGAAATATTGAAAATCATCTGCAAGAGTGATTACAATATTGTTGAGCAACTGGGGCACACCGCTTCAAAAATCTCAATGCTATCTCTGCTAAAATATTCAGAAGCTCATGCCAAAGCTCTGATGAAGTTCCTCAAAGTTGCGCATGTGCCTCAAGAGATCTCAGTCGACCAATTTGAGAATTGTGTTGCCAATCTAACCGTGAGCAATGGTCTCGGTTTCTCCGATGTGGATCTAACCCCTTCTGGGAAAAATCACAACAAAGCCTTACATATCTCCATTGAATGTAATCGCACCACTCTATCTCATGTGCTAGTAGATAACGGTTCTTCTCTGAACGTGTTACCGAAAACAGTACTAGAAAAGCTTGACTTCGAAGGAATTGTGTTACAACCAAGTAATGTTGTGGTAAGAGCCTTTGACGGGTCAACCAGAACGGTATACGGAAAAGTGAATCTCCCAATCAGAGTGGGTTCTCAGATTTTCGATTCTATCTTTTACGTAATGGAAATTCACCCAGCCTACTCCTGTTTACTTGGACGTCCTTGGATACATGGGGCAAACGCTGTAACTTCTACCCTGCATCAGAAGTTGAAATATCCAGTAAAAGGAAAGATTGTCACAGTCTATGGCGAAGAGGAATATGTGGTTAGTCACCTAAGCAATTCCAAATATGTTGAGTTGGAGGACGAATTCATCGAAACTCCATGCCAATCATTTGAGGTGGTCTCTCCAGATGTCTCTACCACCAAGCATATTCCTGCTACTCCAACTACAACTATGGCTTCTCTCAAAGATGCCAAAGCCATGATTGAACAGGGTGATTGCACAGTATGGGGACAGCTTCCCGATATACCCTACAAATCTGACAAACTAGGTCTGGGCTATGATAGTTAAAACCAAAAGAATGATCAAAGTCCTCGTTCTGAAGGATTGATGTCACACTTTGTCAGCCAAGAAGTAAACGCTATTGAAGATGAAGGAGTGTTCATGAACCATATCCTTCAGCCATATCCAGATGAGATTCCACCCATTGCCATGGGAATGTGGGATGCTGTGGGAGAGCCAAACGGCGGGTATAACTATCAATATATCACACCTCAAAATTCCTATATTGCTACGGAAGACCTTACCCCGACTGGATGGGGTGATCAAATTGGAAATGACGAAAGTTTCACAAGTCCCGTCACTGAGCAATATCAAAATCCACCCAAAGAAGTATGGGACACGCTAGGAGAACCCAGCGGAAAATATGACTATATGGTGAAATACTCCGCTCCTCCGAGCTCACAAATTGCTATGGAGGACATTGTCCCAACTGGATGGGATGAACAGTATGATGACAATTTCGCTCTTGAAAAAGCCAGGGAAATACCAAGTAACGAAGGTTGCTTTCTGTCAGAATACACTCCTTACCAAGATGCACAAGTCTCTATTCAAGACATCATCCCGACTTCATGGGACGGCCTTATCGAGCATCTCGCTCAGCCAACAGAGATATCTCAGCCTGGGCTCTCGTATCCAGCAGAGTATATCCCTTATCCCGAAGGATCACCGGCTCATTTTCCCACTAATGAAATCAATGCTGTGGAAGATGAAAAAGACAACTGCAACTGGAACAGCTGGATACTCCCTGCTCACAACAGTGGACTGAACAACTGGAAAGCTGAGGATGTGATCTCCTTTGACCAGGAGTAAATGCCATTTCCTGTTCTCTTTGTGTATCTTGTGCAAAGATAAAAATGGTTCCTGAACAATCGAACCATGAGCTTGAAAGTCGTGTGCCTTAGCACACTGGTCCTTCTATAAGGGCTTATCATATCATGATCATGTGCATTCAATAAAATCATGGGACGCTTGCATATTTAAATTTTGTGATCCTTTTTCCTTCTTTCTTCGCTTTCTAATAGCTATGTTTTTTCTTCACACACACTCACATAATTAACATGCAGATTCACATACACTCTGGATCCAGTCAACAACGATTCTGCTATTGCCCGTCATGACTTTGAAAATCCGATCTACCAAACTGAGGACGAAAGTGAGGAAGATTGTGAAGTGCCAAGAGAACTTGCAAGGCTTCTAGAACAAGAAGACAAGGCCATACAGCCTCACGAGGAGCCAATTGAGGTCATCAACTTGGGCAGCAACGAAGAAAAGAAAGAAGTCAAAATAGAGGCTGATTTAGAACACAGCGTCAAGCAAAGACTGATTCAAATGCTGCGAGACTACGTCGAGATATTCGCCTGGTCCTATGAGGATATGCCAGGCCTTGATACGGACATCGTAGTTCATCGCCTACCAATCAAAGAAGGTAGCATTCCAGTCAAACAGAAACTACGAAGGAGTAGGCCTGATATGTCAAAAAAGATCAAAGACGAGGTTGAAAAACAGTTCAATGCCGGATTCCTAAAAGTTGTAAGTTATCCTCCTTGGATAGCTAACATCGTGCCTGTACCTAAAAAAGACGGGAAAGTCAGAATGTGCGTGGACTACAGAGATCTGAACCGGGCAAGTCCCAAAGATGATTTCCCTTTACCACACATCGATGTACTGGTTGACAATACCGCACAATGCAAGGTATTCTCCTTTATGGACGGATTCTCAGGGTACAATCAAATCAAGATGGCACCCGAAGACATGGAAAAAACAAGCTTCACAACACCCAAGGGAACCTTTTGTTACAAAGTAATGCCCTTTGGTCTGAAAAACGCAGGAGCCACCTATCAACGTGCAATGGTAGCGCTATTTCATGATATGATTCATCAAGAAATAGAGGTGTATGTCGATGACATGATTGCAAAATCCAACACCGAGGAAGAACATTTGGGTCATTTACACAAGTTGTTTGACAGACTCAAGAAATACAAGTTGCGACTGAACCCGAATAAGTGTACCTTTGGAGTAAGATCCGGCAAACTCTTAGGTTTCATCGTCAGCAGCAAAGGTATTGAGGTTGATCCCGCCAAGGTTAAAGCCATTCAAGAAATGCCTATACCTCGTACTGAGAAACAAGTCAGAGGATTCTTGGGACGTCTAAATTACATCGCCCGATTTATTGCCCACATGACTACTACTTGTGTGCCGATCTTCAAACTGTTGAAGAAAGATCAAGTAGAAAGGTGGAATGACAAATTCCAGTTAGCCTTTGACAAAATCAAAGAATATCTCCAAAAACCTCCAATCTTGTTGCCACCTGTGGAAGGCAGACCTCTGATAATGTACCTAACTGTGTTAGAAGACTCAATGGGGTGTGTACTAGGACAACATGACGAATCCGGCCGAAAGGAGCACGCAATCTACTATCTTAGCAAAAGTTTACCGATTGTGAAACAAGATACTCACTACTCGAAAAAACTTGTTGTGCCTTAGCTT
Source organism: Vicia villosa (assembly GCF_029867415.1). Taxonomy (NCBI): domain Eukaryota; kingdom Viridiplantae; phylum Streptophyta; class Magnoliopsida; order Fabales; family Fabaceae; genus Vicia; species Vicia villosa. Next base: position 40,003 of record NW_026706239.1, read on the forward strand.
GGGCAGCTCGCCGGCTAAGACAGTACATGCTAAATCACACCACTTTCCTAATCTCCAAGATGGATCCCATCAAATACGTGTTCGAAAAACCTGCTCTCTCTGGAAGAATAGCGAGATGGCAAATGATCTTAACAGAATATGACATTCAATACACTTCACAAAAAGCAATCAAAGGAAGTGTGGTAGCTGATCATCTGGCTCATCAAGCAGTGGATGATTATCAAGCATTGAACTTTGACTTCCCAGACGAAGACATTATGCTAGTCAATGACTACAAACAACCAGGACCAGAAGAAGGACCCGAGCCAGGATCCCGGTGGACTATGGTTTTTGACGGAGCTTCTAATGCACTTGGCAATGGCATCGGAGCTGTGATCATTTCCCCCGCAGGAGGTCATACACCATTCACTGCCAGGTTATGCTTCAATTGCACTAACAATATAGCCGAATACGAAGCATGTATTATGGGTCTTAAAGCTGCAATCGATCTAAGAATCAAATTCCTGGAAGTCTACGGAGACTCGGCCTTGGTAATCTACCAAGTCAAAGGGGAATGGGACACAAAGCACCCAAATCTAATTCCATACAAAGAATATGTGCTGAGTTTGATTCTTTACTTCGAAGAAATCACTTTCGAACACATCCCACGCGAGGAAAATCAACTAGCTGATGCTTTAGCTACCATGTCATCCATGTTCAAAGTCAGGTGGGACAACGAGGCGCCTATGATCACCATTTACAGGCAAGATGAACCATCCTATTGCAATGAGATCAATACCGAAGGAACCGAGGAAAAACCATGGTTCCATGAAGTAAAAAGATATCTCGAAGCTCAGGAGTACCCTGAAGGGGCATCCATTAACGACAGAAAGTTTCTAAGGAGATTTGCTGCCAAATTCTTTCTAAGCAATGGAACCCTATACAAACGCAACCATGACTCGACTTTACTTCGCTGTGTAAACAAGAAGGAAGCAGAACAGATCATGGAAGAAATACACAATGGTGCCTTTGGTACTCATTCCAGTGGACATACAATGGCTAAAAAGATCCTGAGAGCAGGTTATTACTGGTCTACCATGGAAACAGACTGCCATCATCACTCCCGAACATGTCACAAATGCCAGATATACGCTGACAAAGTACATGTACCTCCAGTTCCATTAAGCGTCCTGACGGCTCCTTGGCCTTTTGCAATGTGGGGTATTGATATGATTGGAGAAATCAAACCTACTGCCTCCAACGGACATCGCTTTATCCTGGTCGCTATTGACTACTTCACAAAGTGGGTAGAAGCAGCTTCATTTGCTTCTGTCACCAAAAATGTGGTGGCCCGGTTCATCAAATACAATCTCATTTGTCGGTACGGCATCCCTGAACGGATTATCACGGACAATGGCACGAATCTAAACAACAGAATGATTACTGAACTTTGCACACAGTTCAAGATCAAGCATCATAATTCTTCTCCATATCGACCAAAGATGAACGGCGCGGTGGAAGCTGCCAACAAGAACATCAAGAAAATCATACAAAAAATGACAATAACCTACAAAGACTGGCATGAGATGTTGCCTTTTGCTCTTCATGGTTATCGCACATCTGCGCGTACTTCAACAGGGGCAACTCCATTTTCCTTAGTCTATGGTATGGAGGCAGTTCTTCCAATTGAAATTCAGATTCCTTCCCTAAGGATTATGAAAGAAGCCAATCTAGACGAAGACGATTGGATTCAAACACGGTTAGACCAGATAAACTTGATTGATGAGAAAAGGCTCGCAGCTATTTGTCATGGTCAGCTATACCGAAAGCGTATGATCAAAGCCTTCAACAAAAAAGTCAAAAGTCAAGCATACCAAACTGGTGGCTTGGTTGTCAAACGCATCATCTTACCACAAGGTGATCCCAGAGGCAAATGGACTCCCACCTACGAGGGACCATTCATAATCAAGAAAATATTCTCCGGCGGAGCCATGTTGCTTACCACCATGGATGGTGAGGATTTCCCACACCCTGTGACTGCTGACATAGTCAAAAAATACTTCTCTTAAAAAGAAAAAAAAAACAGCTCGCTAAGTTGAAAACCTGAAAGGGCAACTTAGGCAAAAAAAAAAAATGAGCGTCTCGGTGGATTGAAAACCCGAAAGGGCGGTCCAGGCAAAAATTAGAGACTAAACAAATACTATCCCGGTAGGCTGAAAACCTGAAAGGGCGGCCTAGGCAAAAGTTAGGGAATGAAGCATACAACAGTGTTCCGTTCAGCTGCCTACTCACCATCAAGATTCAACACCTCAAAGACACCAATCAGTCCAATCACTTTCTTCCAACAAGTGAGGGATGAGATGCTCAAAGACATATTGGCAATAGCAGAGTTGAAACTTGACTGGATCATTTTCACATAGCTATTTATCTTCATAAATATTTTCCAAAACTTTCTGACAGTTTCCTACTTCTAGGATTGTTGTCTCCCTGTGCTAACCAGCCTATCATGGCTCTTTTTCAAAAATCAATGCAGCTTAGGCTCAAAAATCACTATTTTCACTTTTTTCTGTTTTAAATACGTAAACGTCCCAATGATAATTTTGAATGAACATGTGCATTTGAATATGATTGATGTTTACCAGGAAAAACAGGAATAGCATTCAGGAAATGTCCCAATTATCTGGACATCATCCCATCAGAAGAAAATCTCCAAGAGAAACGCATTTCTCAGCAAATTCCTCAAAAGGATTTTCTCTTCAAAAGAAGTCTTATCCCCCAGCAGGGTTGTTCCAGATTACTATCTTCAGAAGGTGTGATCCCCGCACCCGGACTTGGTCAGATAGTGCATCGGAGGATTATGCATCTTCCTCATTCCCATTTGAAAGGGCATCAAAACTTCCAGCTACCTTTCATTCTCAAGAGATATTCAAAGATCCTTCAACAGAGTACCATGATTCTCAAAGAATTTCCCCAGCCAAGGGTACTCAAACAAGACAAAAGATCATCAACGATCACAATATAGTCATATCCAGATGACTGGCGGAAATTTATTTTCCCAAATAGAAGCTCGACATCTCACATTCATACATCACATATTCATATTCATACATCATATTCATACATCATATTCATACATCATATTCATACATCATGCATCATGCGCATATTCATACGCATATTCATACACAACATCACATGCATATTTCTCCGGGAATATCTCACATTTACATGCATCATAAACATTGCATATCACTAACTTGATTTTTCAGGTAGACGGATATCTTCAACAAAGATGTTCTCAATCACATGCAGTGTTCACCTGAATTCCATGAACAGTTCTCTCAGATATAATCAAGCCGAAGATTCATTCTGATCACTTACCAACTCAAAAACAGACATCACAGATCTAAAGTTGATACCTCAGACGGTTCCAGAACGATCTAGCATCACAGATCTAAAGTTGATACCTCAGACGGTTCCAAAACGATCTAACATTGCAGATCTAAAGCGATACCTCAGACGGTTCCAGAACGATCTAGCATCACAGATCTAAAGTTGATACCTCAGACGGTTCCAAAACGATCTAACATTGCAGATCTAAAGCGATACCTCAGACGGTTCCAGAACGATCTAGCATCACAGATCTAAAGTTGATACCTCAGACGGTTCCAAAACGATCTAACATTGCAGATCTAAAGCGATACCTCAGGCGGTTCCAAAACGATCTAACATTGCAGATCTAAAGCGATACCTCAGGCGGTTCCAAAACGATCTAACATTGCAGATCTAAAGCGATACCTCAGGCGGTTCCAAAACGATCTAACATTGCAGATCTAAAGCGATACCTCAGACGGTTCCACAATGATCAACTTCCAAAATCTAAATCGGAAAAACTTTGGACAAGTTCCGTAACAATTATCCTCCAAGACTTAAAGCGGTAACCTTGGACGGTTCCGAAACAGTCAACACAAAGACTTTCAAATCCTTCATTAAGATATAATCAATGGATTCATTCTGATGAACAAACCATCAACACATTTACCAGGTGGCATCTAAAAGCCCATCTCAGGTAATGGTCTAATCTGCCAACAACATTTCACAGACGACATTCAAATGCAACTTCCAACATCTCTTCTGATCAAGGTAAGTGCAAATTTTCAGGGCATCTAAATATTCAATCATCTTCTACCTTCAGATTTCAGACAATCTCTTCAGGTTTAAGAAGATTGAATAGGGGCAACTGTTATACCCCAAAATTTGCCCACATCTTTTTTCAAGAAAACTCCAATCTGAAAATTAAGAGTCTCATATAATTATTGATTATTTCAACAAATATCCTAACATATGAAACACTTAGTTTTTAGAATTTTTCTTATACAGTAATTTGGCTTGCAGTTGAACTTATTCTTACGCAAACGCCAAATACTGTTTATTACTTCACACATGCTATTTATTTATTTACAGATAAATAGTACTGACACAATTGGTACAGAGTTAAATCTTTTTGCAGGCGCAGAATCAGGAAACTCAGACTGTACTGGTAACAAGTAGATTATTATTATCTTTTGTTTCCCACTAATTTTTGTACTATATTCCATTATTTTCAAAAATCTTTTCAAATCTCTTTTTCAAAAATCAAATCTCTCTTTTTCCCAACACTATCATCCACTTTCTTTCAAATCTTACTTTCACTCAAATTTTCCTTTTGTACGGAATCACATCATTCCCCAACGTCTCTATCCTTCTTTCCATTCTATAAATACCTCCCATTTTCTTCCATAAAATCTCACATCAAATTCTAATTCATCTTTCAAATTCCTACCTCATATCAATTTTCTCTTCTTCCCTGACAAGAATGGCAAAGTGGATAGAGACACTGTTTCTTACAGTCATCACCATTGCTACGGTGATCATGACTTTCTTCTGCCTGCATAGTCCTGAAGAGTGTGGACCTGCAATGGTTGCACTCCCAATCATCTACATGTTATTGTTCATAGCATGGGTCATTAACCGTCATTCCTGAAATTTGCCGTATTTCTTATTTCTTAAATGTACCGTTTATTCGTCGTACTGTTCAATATAGTATGTAATATTTGTACTGTCAGTATTAAATGTTGTACTATTTGTCATAATATTGCTTAATTACTAAGATAATATTTTGTGTGTTTTCTGCCAGTCAAATATTCCTATTTCTGTGCATTAAATGATTTTCAGGGTTATTATCGGTAATTTTGTCCGCATACCGTAAATATTAGTTATTTATTATGTCTATGTTTTTTTAACATGTCATGTAAATAAACTTTCATTTTTCACATAAAACAAAAAAAACAACAAAAAAGAAAATTAACTTTGACTGTTGATTTTTTCACTCTAACTGCTACGTCAATACCTGAACAGTCAGTTGACAGCCAAACTGCTGGCAATACAATTCTCAGTGTTTTGTACCATCAATCAAATCAATCTTTCACAATTTAAAATTCCAAGATTTTTGTTCTAGAAGTCTTCTGAATATCACGCGATTAGCAGAGACTCAACACTGCACAAAAATCAGGTACGTTTAACTGTCTCCTACACAAACAGTCCCTAATCAGGGTTTTTCTTGTTTTTACAGGAGCAACAAGTTTTTGAGAGCTCAAATGGATTTCATACACATCCATATATCTCAAAGTACCATCATACAAATTTTCAAACTTCAATTCACTCAGACGCACCGTCAGCAGCTCAAACAGTCAACAGACGACCCGTTTGACCAAAAAAGTCAACTGACAGTCAAAAATGAAATTTTTTGTCAAAGTCCATATTTTGTCAAAGGATTCATCATTTGATCATTGGATGATCATAATTCATCAAGGAAAGATCAAAAATCAACAAAACCCTAAGATTCAAAATTAGGGTTTTTACCTGAAAAGTCAACTCAACTTTGAATGGTCATAACTCTCTCATCCTTCATCCAAAAAATTCAAACCAAAGCTTGTTTTGAAGGAAATTCAATTATCTTTCAAATGCCATTGATCCCATAGTCATTGGATTCACCATTTGAAAAATATGATCAAAGACATTACAGGTCATTTTCAAAGTCAACAAAAAGACACTTTTTTCAAAAGGACACACAAGGAGCTTCAAAAATAATTTTGACATGAGACCAAAGGCATTGGTTAGAGGACTCTTTGAGGTTTCCAAAAAGTGCAAGATCTCCTTCATATGACAAAAATTGAAGGATTTACACCTTGTTGAAGTTGGCTAAAATTTTGGGAAAATACATGAAATCAACATTGCTCAAAAATGTATTTTTTCCAAATGGAGCCAAGTTTTCAGCATTCAAACATCATTTCCATGATGTTATGGGCCTCCCACGACCAAGACTAAGCCCATACCTTTTTTTATCCATTTTTGCATGATTTTATCTTATTTTAAGATTAAAATTAAAAGGAAAATGCATGGATAATGGTTAGCTTACAAATCAAGCATGACTCACCTCAAAGAATCTTCATCTTTCTGCAGAGAATTGAAGGGCAAGGCAGGTGCATTGAAGGCAAGATGACTTGGTCAAGAATTCAAGGTTTTTAATATTAAAAAAACCAAAGTTTCAACAAAGGCAACTAAAGACACTTCTTAGCTTCTATTGTAAGCACTCAATGCTTATAAATAAGCTATCATAGTTCAGTAACAAGAGGAGGCGAGTTCAGAAGCATACATAAGCTCATAACACTTGTAATCACGTGAAAAAAATTCAAAGAAAACTCAAATTCGAATTTGTAATTTCAGTCCATTTTAATACAAACTAAGCATTCATACACCTTCCTTGAACATCACTGAAACTATCTCAATCAATTACAAGCCTTGAAGCTCACTGAATCGAGCTACACAGGTCAAAATTTGTTCAAACTAAAATCAATTCGTATCTGGTTATTCACACATGTTTAACAAGATGTAGACATACTATTGAGTTTGGTTTGAGGTGTAGATCATTTCTGGAAACTTAATTGAAGTTTGGACACGTACAAACGAAATCACCATTTTAGGGTTCATAGCTTCAAAATTAGGGCTTTCCAAATTAGGCAAAATTAGAGATTCTAAATAGTACCATTAGATTCGTATGGACAAAACGAGTTGAATGGTACCATCGCGCCAAACTTATTTGCTTGTTTACCCCTATTCGTTATTTTGCAGAATTAGGGCTCACTTACAATAGCGCTTTTTTACAAAAGCGCTGTAAAAGGCCTTGTCTGAAGGTTGAAGACGATGAGGTGTCTCCCCCTCATTGGTCCAGAAGCGCGCGCGTGTTTTTAAACTTTCCACTAATCCAGTGTTTTGCAGGTGTAACGTATCCCACGTGCCTCACCATCTGGACCACCTGATTTCATTTAATGACTCATTCAACGCGCCAGATCAAACAATCCTTATCATGCACTCTCCAGCCTACCACACAGGATCAGTATCCTTTTATTTCTATTTTATTTTCTATTTTATTTTAATTTCTTTGTCAAAATTAATTAAAAATAGTTTTAAAAATCCAAAAAATGCATAAAAAATATTTTTAGACTTCTAAAATAATATATTATTTTCTGAAATAAAAATATTTTATTTTTCTTCATAATTTCAATATTTTGCATAATTAATTAGTATATATTTATATATTTGCTTTTTAATTATTCTAACCAATCAAAAAATCATAAAAAATTGTTCTTTATATTAAATATTGTTTATATATTATAAACTAATTTTGTACATATTTTGAATAATTTTCTCTTTAAGTTTTAATTATTTGTATAATTATTTGTATAATTATGTTTTAATTAACTTAAATCAATTTCAAATCAATTCCAAAAATTCAAAAAAAAGTAGTTTTGTTTTAAAATTAATTGACAAATATTTTGTACATATTTTAAACTTAATTTCTAGGTTTAAATCTATTTTCATCTTTTTTCTTCATTTTAATTTAATTAATCATGCATTAATTATAATTAAAACCAATCATAAAAAATCCAAAAACATGCCTTTTATTTTTCTTGCAATTTAAAATTCCTAAATAAATGTATAGGATGTCAAATTCATGTAAATAGGCTAGTTTACATTTCCCGCACAATCGATGTAATAGCGTAGATTTACTTTCCGCACTTTACATTTCCGCACTTTAATTTCCAGCAAATATAAACTGCGTGTATGTCAAAGATAAAATTGAACCGTTAGATCACTAACTTCAAAGATAAATATCTGAATACAAACACAATCACACTTGCACCTCTTAAGGTAAATCCCTTCATATTCTTTTCAAAATCAAAGTCAAAATTCTACTATTTTGAGTACAAAATCGAACCTTGCGTTTATATCCGGTGAAAGGATAGATTTTTAAAGGAAATAGGATAAAGACCTTACAACTCAGGGTAGACCTCCTAGTTTGCTTGCTCAAATCAAAACAAACAAATTCTCATACACTGTTGTTTTTCAAAACAAAACTTTCAAAAAAGACAATACTTTGTATACATCCAAACACGGATTATTACAAAGTTAACGTTCTTTTCAAAACATCTTTCGAAAGATAAACAAGCATTTTGTATACATCCACACACGGATCATTACAAAATTCAATTTACAAAAGTATTTGAAACCACATATGAGCATTCTAAAGCAATTGAAAAGTGATCGAAAAACAAGTGAGCTAAGCAAACTTAAGAGCCCATGGATAACCATGGATACAAAGGGTGCTAACACCTTCCCTTTGTATAACCTACCCCCTTACCACGAATTTCTTAAAGGTCTTTTTTCTGTTTCTTTTATAAACCTTTCCTTAATTGGATAAAATAAAAGGTCGGTGGCGACTCTGTGAATTTTCAAAATGCGAAAGCATTAAGCGATAAAAAAGAGTCAGTTCACGTATCTCTACAGAACAGAGGTATGGCCCGGGATTAAAAAAATCGGAGGTCCACACCAGTGTTACAAGACCAGAGCATAACCGACACGACCCAACGACTGGGTTAACTCTACGAGCTATCCTCACCAAAGTAAATAAGCCGCTACTCTTCAATCTGAAAATGTCAACATGTAAGGGTGAGTCTCATTCACAATTAATAAATGTTATGAATTCATAAGCAACAAAACATCATAATATATCATTCACCCAATTTGCAATATATACAGATTTTCAAATTTCATTCATCAACCACAACGAATATATCACCCAACATAACACTGAAATTCATTCAATCATGTTATGACAAAAATGCATATGAACCAACTGACACAATGCATGTGGTACCAATAAGCCGTGGAATTAATCCACCCGACCGATCTAAACATCACCGAGATACGGCCCTACCGGCACAAATTCCACACAATGGGAATTATGCCCACCATTGATCCAAACATCACCGGGATCCATCACCAAAATGATTTATGAATGAATGCACACACATGACATACTTACACATCACTGATCCGATGAAATACATCGTCTCACCATAACTCACCATTATCATCACCAACAAGTATGCACATGCTTCCACAATCATTCAATCATTTATACATTTGACGCAATAAACATAACAATAACCACAATTCATCCATCACTACACCAATACATTTCCATACTCACAAATCATGTATATATATATATACTCAATGTTTCATTTTACAAAAGCAGTTAAATCAGGTTCTAAAAAAAATAGAGTCGGGCCATTGCCTATCTCACCAAATCATCATAGAAAACATTTACTTAGCTTTGCAACGCCCAAAACGGCACCAAAAAAAATACACGGATTAAAAGATACGCTGTTTCAAAGTTCAGAAAATTTCTGCACAGCAGGGTCCGCTTAGTGACCCTCCAACGCGCTTATGGAATCAATTTTCCAATAAACCAGCTTCAAACGGTCAAAAACAGTAGCGAACTACGTTGGGACCTCCGCTTAGCGGGCTCAATTAATTTTTGAAAAACGAATAGCATCCGCTTAGCGAGCCCGAGGCCGCTTAGCAGACATGCGATTATACAGAGTTATACCTCTATGACAGACCTGCGATTCCACACATCCTTCACCCATAACCCCTTCTAAACATCGATTAAAGGCATAAAATCATCATATACACCATCACACATCATCAAACATCAATAAAAATGTATTATTAATCAATAGTTCATGCAATTTCATCAATTACCCTAAAATATGATATTCCCAAACCCAACAATCCCAACCCCAATATATCCAATTGAATCAAATCATATCTTAATCATTCTATCACCTATAATCACATAATAGATTTTAACCGGAAGAGTTCCCCCTTACCTTGGTTCAAAATCCTTGAAATCCCTCTTCCTTTTCTTCTCCTTTCTCCGTTCTTTCACGTTCTTCTCTTTTCTTCCAATTTGGCTCTTTTGTTTCTATTTCCTCTTTTTCACAATCTTTTCTATTTTATGAAAAATAGTTAAACCATTAGTAAGGTCTACTCAATTAGTACCCCCTTCTTACTAACCACAACATAAAAGCCCACTAGCATCTTTTCACTCTTTCCCAATAAGCAAATTTAGTTAACTAATCCCGGATAATTAATTTAAATTCCAATTAAATTAATTTATGAAATTACGGGGTGTTACAGTGGTTCCAACAAATTGAAAGGTAAATTCGACAAGACTCGGGGCAAGAATCCTTGATCGATCCCTCACAAGCAGCAGGTCGAAGATAAAACTTCTGAATCCTCGAAAAGAGGAGGAGGAGACTATCGAAAGGACAGAGAAGATAATAAAGGTGTCCAGTGCTATCCCTGTGAGAAGTGGGGTCACTTTTCTAATAATTGTTAGTATAAGAATGACAATGGATCAACAAAAGGCAAGGATGAAGGAGAAAACTTCTGAAGGTATGGTGGTTATGGCTGTAGTTGTAGATAACCATGTCGAATCCAAGATTTGATTCCTCGACTTAGGCTGCTCGAATCACATGATTGGTCAAAAAGTGTGGTTGGCAGATTTCGACGAGTCGAAGAAAAGTAAGGTAAAACTTGTTGATAATAGTTTGCTGCAAGCAGAAGGTACTAGCATTATAGTTTTTAAAATTTATAATTCAATTAACAAGTCATTGATGAGCTCTAACTTTCACGAGGAAACTGCCGAAGTCGAAGTTGCCGAAATTATGGAAGAACCAGTCGAAATCAAAGCAGTTGTTAACATTCCTGACACAGTAGAATTCAAATAGGGTGTGGCTGATACAAGCCAAAGACCTCAAAGAACTCGAATTCTTCCAACAATACTTCAAGACTATGAAGTGGCCGGTGATGATGAAGTCACACCAGATGGAGAATTAGTTCATTTTGCTTTACTTGTAGGTGCTGAACCAATCAACTATAGCGTGGCTTTAAAGATTCAATAGTGGAACTTCTCTATGGTTGAATAGTTACAGGAAATCAAAAGAAACAACACATGGGAGTTAGTCGAATCGCCAGCACATACAAAAGCTATTGACGTAAAGTGGGTGTTCAAACTGAAACAAAATGTTGATTGGTCTATAGTGAGACATATAGCAAGATTAGTAGCTCGAGGATTTCTTCAAAGAGCAGGGCTCGACTACTCTGAAGTATTTGCTCTAGTAGCAAGATTGGAGATATGTGTGCAAGAGTCGACCTGATATAGGTTTCGTAGTCGGATTAGTGAGCTGTTACATGAGTGAATCAAGAGTGTCACACATGAAGGCTGCAAGGAGAATTATAAGATACCTAAAAGGATCGATAAACTATGGAATTCTATTTCGATGAGACTCTAAAGGCGAAGAAGCAAAAATTACTTGTTTTCAAATGTTGATTGGTGCGGAGATAAGGAAGATCGAAGAAGCACAACTGAATATGTCTTTCAAGTATTTGGTTCTCCAATTTCATGGTGTTCGAAGAAACAGCCTGTGATGGCATTATCATCGTGTGAAGCTGAATATATAGCAAGATCATATGTTGTATGTCAAGCAAACTAGATCATATCAGTACTTGAAGAAATGGAGTACGAAGTGAAGAAACCTCTCGTGTTGCAAATCGACAACAAGTCAGCCATAAATCTGGCGAAGAATCCAGTTTTGCATGGAAGGAGTAAGCATATCGAAGCTAGATTTCACTTCTTAAGGGAAAAGGTAAATCGAGGTGAACTTGGAGTTAGGCATTGCTCGAGTGAAGCACAGTTGGTCGACATTTTCACCAAAGGATTAAAGATCGATAGATTCCTAAATTTGAGGAAGAAATTAGGAATAGTTCAAATTGACTATTTTTAGAGTTGTTCGACAATTTGGATTACAAGGGTATGTTGAGATATTATTGGGATTTGTTGAGATATTATGAGGATTGATATTATTAATATAATATCAAATCTAATCTAATAATAGCAAATATAATCCTTATTTTTCTTTATTCTCTCTATTCTCTCCTCACTAAAAGTACCTCACGCACTAACAATTTCTACAATTTATCAAATAGAGTTGTCGTGTTTATAGTTGACAAATTTCAAAATTCAAAAAGTAACCTTTTACTGTCAACTAAAATTTAAGCATTTAAGGACTTTTCCAATCAAACCCACATTTTAAAAAGTAGATTCAACATTTGAATGTGTCTTTTATACTCTATTTTGATAAAATATTATGTATTCATAAATTTGAGTTGAAAATAGAAAACATTATTTTAAGTGTGTGAAGGAGAAATTGAGAAACAAATCTAAAAAACGCATACTGTTCTAAAAATGAACATATAAAAAGAGAAATTATTGAGAGAAATATATTTAAAAAGAAAAAAATTGAACTTCATCTAAAAAATAATAAAAATCAGAAAGAAAGAGAAATTGAGAGATAAAATAACTAAAAAATTTCTTCTAAAAATAACTAAGATTTATTTTTTTCCAAATTCAACCTTAACTATAAGATTTCTCCATTTCACATTTGATTAAATTTAAATCTATTATAAAAAAAAAAAGAGAGACATTGAAATATAGAAGAGAGGAAATTGAGAAACAAATCCAAAAATGCATAAACTTATTCCAAAAACAAAAACATATAAGAGAAAAATATTAAGAGCTAAAATTAGAGATATTGAGAAATATGCGTAGAAAGAAGAACAAAACAAAAGTTTTTTCTTAAAAGTAAAACAAGTTAGAAAGAGGAAAAATCCAAAACTTGTTTTTTTTATAAATTTAATTCTGATTCTATTATTTATTCTTTCACTGTTGATTCAATACAACGGGGAATGGAAACAAAGACTACAAAGAAAAATCTTTACAGATTTTAAATCTTTTCTTATTCTTATTGTTTTTCTAACATAAATAAACTCAACTTACATAATTAATAACTTATCCGCTCAATATAAAGTAAAAGAAGAATCAAATGAAAAATCTCACGTCTAATCTGGCCGCTTAAACTAATAAATGAACAATTGAATTCATTTGACAGAACAAGTTCTAAAATCCCAAGCTACTCCTTTATTGACAAACCTTTCATTGATGTCTCTAAAACACCACCTCCTATTTATTGCTCTCTTTTGGTTATTAAATTTGGCATCCATGTTGCATTTCACCCACCCTTCTCGTGGTGGTTCAAAAGATTGTTGTTGGCCATCATTCTCGGTACCTTCTTAATTATTTTGGTTAGTAGTAATTTAAATTTAAGTTGTTAAGTTTCATTTAGATTTCATTTGAGTTGCATTTGGTATTTTCCAATGTGTATATAATCTAAAGTTACATCCAGTTAGTTGTAATGGATAGAATCACAATTTGAGAAATAAAGTTGGTTAGAGAGGTAGTTACATCATTTTCTCTTTCTCTCTTCTTTCATCTTCATTTTCTTCAATTCTTATGCATCAATGGAGTTTGTGTGTTAACTGATAGTATCACATATATTTTATATGTAAACAATTTGTTTCTAACGGTGTCTTAAGTGTGCATATTAGAAATGTTTATTGGTTCAGGATTGTTGTCTAAAGAATCTTCAGATATTTGCTCAGCACGCCAAAATAACTTTCACATCCTTTTATGAAGTAACATAAGTAGTTCTAAAGAATGCTGAATGTTCACCAGAAAGAGTATCTCTGTGTACTTCTCAATAAACTGCTGCTCCATAAGTCACAAGTGTCTCTAGAAGAAAGAAATCTTGTTAGAAGCTTTTGTTCTAAGATCAGAAAACAATACTACATCAGATACAAGCTTTTGCTTCAAAAGATCATAAGTCAAGATGTGTGCGTCAGAAGAGCTGTTGCTTCTAACTCTGATGACATAGTCAAGTTACAGCTGATAAAGGTCAAGATCGGAAATATGAATATCAGACATTAGAAATGCAGATCTTTTGTCACGACTCAAAGTTTAGATATTAAAACACTCATACATAATAAATCATATATATATATATATATATATATATATATATATATATATATATATATATATATATATATATATATATATATATATATATATATATGAAAAACTTTGTTCTATTTTTGAAAGACTCTGACACTATTGTATGAAACATTATTTGGATTCTTTCTCATTTCTCAAATCAGATATATTATATATATTCCAGATATACTTCAGTCTCGGATAGGAAGTTTTGCATTACATTTCAGAAAAGTTGTTGCTCCCATTTTTGAAAGACAAAGTTCTGATTCTAACAACTTCGGTGTTCTTGTGCTATCATAACAAAGTAGTTTCTGAACTACTCTTCAGAAAATTCATCAGAAGAACGAAGACAAGAAGTTGATCTCTTCCAAGCTCATTACTTTATATCAGAAGTACATCTTTTAAAGATAAGATCAAGAAAATAGCTCAAGAAGATTTCAGTATAACTACTCTATATTGCACTGCAACAAAGACGTTTGTACTATTCAAAAGTTGTGTCCCACGTTCTGGTGACAATATTGCAAGCTACGAGCAAAGGAAGTGACATATCGTACTATCCAACATCTACTCTTTGTACTATCGTTGGAAAGTAACCGTTGATATTGGAAATGACTTTTCTATCCTCATAACGTTTCTTTTGAAGGCTATCAAGAAGATCAAAGAATTCAATTAATGGCGCTGAAACTGACGCTAGTGTTGAAGTTGATATATAAGCTATTCTACTTGAAGCCAAACAGATGGAGAGATAGAAAATATGAAAAGAAAGAAAAGAAAAAAAAGAAAGAATATAAAGAAGAACAATACAATATTTTACCCAAATACTGATCAAATACATCTGTGTAGAATTATGCAAAGGCAAGGAGTTGTTGCTCTTAACTTTCTTAACACTTTTGTGTTATTATTTCTTGTACTTAACATGTATGTAATCCACTTGTAAGAAGCATTCATGTAAACACAATTTTATAATCAACTTAATATTGATTATTCCTTGAGTGACTAAGTGTGGGTCTGTAGAATCAAGAAGACTTTGATAGATTGTCATTGTGGAGAAATCTCCTTCAAAGGACTAGATAGGTCAGAATCCTTAAGGAGTCAATGATCGTTAAATTTATTAGGGACCAGACAAGTCAGAATTCTTAAGAGATCATTAATAGGTTGATCATTGCTTTAATTGTTAGTCACTGAAAGTGAGCCTGTGCATTGGTAATCATTTTGATGATAGTGGATTAAGTCCTTTTTTAAGGCAAAATCACCTTTACAGGTGGACAGGATTAACCTTTTCTAAGGTGAACCTGGATAAAGTGATTGTGTCATTTTTATCTTCATAGCATTTTTTATTGCTCATCATCTTGAATGAATAGTACTTCTAAAGGGAAAAGTTTTGAAAACCCAATTCAATCCCTCATTTCTTATGTTTTTCTCTACCTTCATTAACTCCAGCAAATTGGTATCTAGAGCTCCAGTTCTTATTCAGGGAAAATAAGTGTACGTGAGGTGTGTGATTTAATTTGTTTCTCAAATTTACACTGAATTAAAGATCGAAATCGGAGAAGAATTACTTTTCTTGAATCATAGGATTTGGGAAACACAAGTGTTTGTGAGATTAGAGTAATTTTCACAAAAATGAAGATGAGCGGCATAAACGGTAGCTTGAACACCAAGCTTCTAGTATTTGACCAAAAGAATTATAATCGATGGTTATTACAGATGCGTGTGTTGTTTGGAGCTCAAGATGTTCTTGATCTAATCAATGAGTGTTACACGTTGGTTGTAGAAAGATGCAACAGAAGCACAAAGAAATGTGCAACATGATACGAGGAAAAAGGATTAGAAGGAATTGCTCTATATCCATTAGTGTGTGGATACAAAGGTGTTTGAGAAGATTGCTGATGTGACAACGACGAAATTTGTGTGGGATACACTTGTGTGGTGCTATGGTGGTGATACATCAGTGAAGCAGGTGAAGTTGCAGTTCTTACGCAAGAAATACACTAATCCCAACATGAAGAATAATGAGAAGGTACTAGATTACATCTCTAGAGTGACTTTGATCACGAATGAGACAAAGGCTTGTGGAGAGACTATATTTGAACAAGTAATCATTAAGAAGGTACTAAGATCTTTTACTCCTTAGTTTAATTACATAGTTGTAGCCATAGAAATGATAAAGACACTAGCACTATGAGAATTGAAGAATTTTAGAGTAGTTTAGAAGGACAAGAGTTGCATCTGACTGAAAGGAACTCTGAAAGGGAGTCAGAACAAGATCTAAAGGCTTTTTTTGTTAATAAGAACAAGAAGCAATCATGGCTAGAGAACAAAAAAAATAATGTTCAGAAGCTTCAAAAAAAAGAAATATAAGGATTTTCAGAAGGGAAAGGAGAAGTTTGATAAGAGAAAGGTTCAGTGCTACAACTGTAACATATTTAGCCGTTTTGCCTCTGATTTCTCGTCAAACAAAGAAAGTAAGAGTAAAGAAGCCAACATACCCAGAGGATTCCGAGGATGAACCTTTGCTATTGATGGCATATGAGAATGATGGTGAAAAATTGGTAGAATGGTGGTATATGGACTGCCTAGTTGATTTTGACTCTGGTAGAAAGACCAAGATCATAAGTGCTGATGATAAGCATCTGAATAATAATGAGAAATGTCAGAGTGAAAATACAGAATGGAAAAACTGCTCTGATTAAAGATGTTGTTTACGGTGATTTCCGGTAAACAACCGCTAGTCTTCCAAACTATAATAAATAAGATTTGGTTACTTGCAGGATCGACTAGATTGATCCTAGGACACATAGTCAAGAAGATTGTTATCAATGTTTATTCGAACCGTATCCATTATTTGTCTTCTTCAATAAGCGTTGTTCGATTAACAGAACAAATAGTCTTGACAATCACTTTGTTACATATAAATGTGACTTCAACGAAAAGATAAGTGACATAACATAGAAAATTAAAAGGACAATTGAAACGTAAAGAATCTTAAACTGCAGAAATATAAAAGACTTTGAAAGTAAATAGCATGAAAGTAATTCGAAAGTAAATGACATTAAAGTAAAGATGCAGAAACGTAAATGGCAAGAAGTAAACGAAATGCAGTAATTCTGAAAGATATTTAAAAGCAAAGGATAATACACATGTATTAAAATGGTGGTGTCATACGTACATTTTCTCAGCGAACTCTTTCTCTTAACGCTTGATACTTGAGTAAATATGTGAGTGATTTGTACAAAATGAACACACAGAATCCTAACATTAAGACTCCTATTTATACTAGTTTCGACCTTAACGGTCCTATACTAATCTGCTGCCACGTTTCTTATCAGAACTTCCAACGGAGCCATCTGTTATTGGACAGTTACGAAACCGTCTTCGAATTTCAAATCTTCCCGCCTGAGTCCATCTTCGACGCGTGGCAATGTATTAAACAAACACTACGAAAAAACACGCTAAGTAGTAATACTTGAATATATTTACAAATTCGTCTAAGTCCCCGAAGACACATACTTTTCACTAGCTTTCAGTATTCATTATCTTCATAGTGAACTTAGAAATATTTACTCTCGAAGCATGACCATCAGTAGTCATTCTTTTATTTTTAAGGGATGGCCATCAGTAACCATCTTTCCTTCGATTCTCAACTCCTTCGAAGGATAAATACTTCAAAACGAAATCTTCAGCTAACAAATTGCCCCCAATAAATGCCTGTTTCGAGAGTCAACAGAAATAGGCATTTCTTGTCATTATAAGATTTCGTTCTTTATTGATCTTTGAGAGTTCCAAGACTGCTGACTAACGTCATAATCATTGATGACCCTGTTTCCGAAACGTCTTGTCATTTTCAAAGATGTCTTCTCATAACTTACATTCCCACGTTTTAACCTTACTTCCTGATCATTACTCCTACATACTAGGAGTGAAGCTAACTCATTCGACCGCCGTTGGATTAAATCACCAGCCGCCACGTGTCTCTCGGGCTTTACCCAAAAGATTTAAAAAGGTTTCCGTTAAACCTTTAAATACTTGATCTTGTGCCTCTATACCGCCTTTCATTCATCTTCTTCACCGAAAAATTGAAACATCTTCACTCTTTTTAGAATCTTGTTCTTTTAATCAAAAATTTCTCCATGGCTTCATCTTCAAATGTTCTTCAATCCGCTTTGAAGCTCCAATCAACAACACGTTCTGGGGAACGAGAGTTCGTTCCAAACCCTAACACTGAAGAAATACGCGCTATTTACGCTTCCCAGGTAATCATTCCCTTTGAACTCTCTGGAAAAACTCTTGCCTTTATGGGTCCGTTACCGAGTGAAAGTATCCAATCTGTGAATAAATTTTTCCCTGCTTACTACAAGACTAGACCATTAGTTAGCAAAGTTAAGATAGATGAAGACGGTCGCTCTCCTTTAGGCAAATCTGCTAATGTTGAGGAAACTTCAACCGCAACCCCTTTAGCTTTAACCAAAATTAGGTTAAACTATATGACCAATTCTGTAAAAGTGTTTAGGTCAATCCCTTTAGCCAAAGATCCTGACTTGTACTATGCCTGGCTAGAAAAGGTAGAGAAACAAAAAGGATCCTTCTGGAAAACATTAGGAATATACGATTTGATTCAACTGTCAAGAACGGGTTTAGAATACAACCAACCCATGTTAGTAGCAGCGGTTCATTTTTGGGATGCTTCTCACAACACCTTCCATCTCCCATGTGGAATGGTTACCCCCACGCTTTTCGACGTGACCGCTATTACAGGACTTCGACCAACTGGTGAAACCTTCGATCCCAATGAAATGGATAATGACACTATTGGTTTTAACGATTCGCAAGTCACTTATACGGCATTCATCCAGAAGCATCATATTACCACTGAAGCGACAGTATCTGATGAAGAGCATATTGCTTTTCTAGCATTATGGCTTTCACGATATGCCTTCTGTTCAAGGTCTATCCAAGTTGCGAAAAGGTACCTTTGCATGGCTAATCAATTGCATGCTGGGAAAAAGCTCAACCTCAGCCAACTACTTCTAGGGTCTCTTTATGAAAACCTTAGTGAAGCTGCAAACCTTACCAAGAATTTCAAATCTGGTAGTTTACTTTACGCTGGTCCTTTCTGGCTATTGCAACTGTGGCTTAATGCTACATTCGAAACTCATCTTCCCTTTCGAGGAGATGTCAATGAGGAGGATAGCACAATCAAAAATCGAACTATAGAGGGGACCAGGTTAGCTTACCTAACTCCAAAAGAGGAAATGGGAAAGCTTCATGAACATTTCCTGGCGTATTCGATGATGTTTGCTCGGCGTGACCAGTTCGATCCTTCTATGGCCCCATTTGTACACTGAACAATAGGTCCTGAATGGTTTACTCGAAAATTTCCACCAACATCTCAGGATCAACAAACTGAATCTATGGAAATTTGGGAAGCCTTTCTGACTCCAAGATTATTTTCCCACCGTCTTCGACCATCAAAGGGTCAATGTATCCTCATGTGTTATCAACCAAATTTGGTCTCGAGACAGTTTGGGCTAACTCAAATAACACCCAAGTGCTTATATGAGAAAAGGAACCATATGTGTTTCCACACTTTGTATTTGACTGAAGAAGAATGTGAACAAAAAATCGACAAATACGTTGACGTCACCAATCTTTCTCCTATTCCTTTTGAACCTTCTTTTTACTCTACACCAGATTTTCATCAATGGTGGACAGAGTATTATAGCTCTCAAATTTTTGATGCTGATAGCCTTGCTCAGGAACTAACTGCAGCTTTCAATGATGTGCAGGAGAACTTCCAAAAAGGTACTTCCACTCATATTAAAGAAATCCAAGCTTTTCAAAAATTCTTTGAAACTATCTATAGGCCTGATGATCTTAGTCGGACCGTTCGTGAGGCTGCAGTTACTTTGCGCGAAAAGTTTTCCGCCAAACTGGATAAGTTGAAGTTGCCCTCGTATGTTCGACCAGAACTACGTTATGAAGTGGCTTTCAAACTCAATCCTCCAAAATTCCCCCCACTACCAAGTGCTGATTTTGGTGTGGCTCTAAGTCCTCCTTTCCCAGACTGGTTCGTGTGTGGGAATGCTCTCAAAATTCTTCAAGAGAGTACCAAAAAACGCGCTGAACGAGTGGTTCCGACTAAGCATACCTTGGATACTTTCAAAGGACATCTTCATATAGATCTTAAACATGTTCGTGTCCTGACTCCAATACCTGAAGGTCTGGATTAAGACAATCTTTTCGACTGACTTATCTTTTCTTTATTGATATACTGATTTCAGTCTCAACTACAGCTGTTGCACGAAGGAGGAAGATTAAGGAAGCTTCTGCCCCAAAAGACTCTGGGACATCTAAAAGCAATAAACCAAGTGGGAGTGACTCCCTCGTCACTGATAAGAAGCCCACGGTACATACTTATCTCATACTCTCAATCTTGTACAATCTGTGATTAGTACTCATCTTTCTCATTTTCCACTTGCCAGAGTTCGAAACCCCCAACGGGTTCGAAGCGTAAAGCTTCTTCGACCACTGGTTCGGATGGCGAAGATAAATCCCCTCCTCAAACTAGACAAGGACAAAAGAAAAAAAAACACAAAGCTGTTACCCCTTCAAGAAAAGGGAAAAAGGCAAGTCCTTCCAAAGCTGTTTCTCCTGGTGATAAAGCGTCCTCTGAAGAGTCTCCTTTGAAAGCTGCTAGTAATGCTTTCGTTGTGGAAAGCCATAATTCAAGTCCAGACAATATTCCACCCAAGGTATTTTGGGTTTGTCCCACATATTATCTTGTGATTTTAACTAAATAATTGTACTGACATTTTACCTTGTTATTGCAGGATGATGCTGGCACTGCTACTTCCGGTTTTAAAGACCCTGGCCTCACCATTGATGTTGACAAACTTTATGGTAATTGTCAAACTTTAACTTTCGTTAACTAAACTCCTCAAAAGTTTATTTTTATGACTAACTTTGCTCTGTTTAACATAGGTACCTCTCAAAATCAAACTCGTGTTCTTTCGCCAGTCTTTGAAGACGTTAGGCCAATTGCTACCATATTGCCTAATGAACCAGTCGAAGAAAGCCACTCTACTGACGAATCCCCACCTACCCATCAAGGCAAAAATTTGGAAGAGGATCATCCATTCTCAGGCAGCGACAATGTGAACCAGCAATCACATGACAACGAAGATTCTGCGTCGGAGAAAGATGCTATGGAAGAGATTTCTCAGCCTGAAAAACCAGTTTCTCATGGAACTTCGACTCTTGACGCAAAAACCATTCCTGAGACGATTTCGACGCCTGCCCCTGCAAAGCTTACTCCTTCAGAGCTTGAACAACTTAAGCAAACTGATCCTCTTAGTTTCTTAAAGGCCATTATGAATGTGAATACTCCTTCGCCTCCGGAGCTTAATGTCTCACCAGCTGTAACTGCAGACTCTAGTGACAAGGAAGATATTCCCAGTCTTCTTCGACAAATAAAAGAAAGATTCTTTGGGGTCAATCTTGTAGATGTTCTCAACCGGGACCCTATTAAGAGCCACAACTTAAATCAACTTCTAAAGAAAGTAGATTTGCTTCAAGTTTCCACAGAAGTTTCAGAGGTAATTGTTCTGCTGGGCTCTCTACTCGAGCAACTCCAAGCTAACATCCTTCGAAGGCAAAATGTCGAAAAAGAGCTATCTGAGACAAAGGCCTCTCATGACTCTTCATGGAATTCTGCTATGGACGCAACGAAACAAGGTGAGGCCCTCAGGCTCAAACATTCAGAAAATCAGAAGGCCATTGATGATTATGAGAAGAAAATCGGCTCTTGGAAACAAGAAATCAAAGTACTCGAGGGCAAGATAAAGGAGGCTGAAAGTTGTCAAGAAGTCCTACAAAAGTCTAATCAACAAGACTTGCTCGAAGTGGTGCAGTCAGGAATGAAACATTTCGAGACTGCACAAAAGTTAGTGCCAGAAATCGAAAGGTTGAAGAAACACCGGGCACTAATTGAACTTCGCATGTCTTCATGGGAGACTCAATATTTGAAGATCAAAAAGGATCTCCCTGAGGATTTCAACTAGATGTTTTCGATCTTGTTACTTATTGCATCTTTATTTTGTAATCGAGACCACTGTAGACATATAATATTTGTACGCTTGACTCCCATTTATCTCTATCATATTTTCCAGTGTTGATTTAGCAAATCTTTCAATTTCTTGTCAAAATATATCTTCAGATTTCCTACAGTGCTTTTATTAAATGCAACATGTAAAACCTGAACATCCTTCGCGGCACTCTTACCTCTAGACTTGACGTTTCCACTTCTTCTAGCCATAATCATTATTAAAAAGTGACGTCACTTTCTCCAAAACGTCGGTTTTAAGACGTGCGTGCATCAGTTTAATGATTACTTCTCAACTTCCAAGGGCGGGAAACGGCGGAAGCCATAACTTCTTTCTTTGGAAAACCAACCGCAGTCCAATCACTCATTAAAAATTGAAACCCACCCTTCAGTATTCCCCTTCTATATAAAGGGTCCAATATCACCTTTATTTCTTCATTCATGCGTTTTCTCTCCAAACCAAACACAGAAAAAAGAAAAACACACAACTTCTCTTTCAGAACAACTTTCTTGTCTTGTAATGGCTGAACCCCTCTTTTTTAACGACATCAAAGCCCTCATCAGAGGCGAGTTCAGACTCTCTGAGGATGAACTTGTTCGCCATTTCATCACCATCGAAACCCTGTTTGTTAACCAGGAACTAAACTTCTACTTTGAGGAAGTCCTGGAGGGTGCTATTTACCCCAACATGGTGGCAGAATTCTGGATGAATGCGTCTTTACGCATAGATCCTGAAGGTAGGACCACCATTGATTCTGAAATTCGACACGCTCGTCTCAGCATTACTCCCACCACTATTGCCAATCTGATAAAATGCAATAACTCTGGTGAAACTTTTGATGACAACAGCTTCAGCATGACTACTCATCTCATGCTAAGAACTCTTATGGACAATGATCGCTTCAGTGCCAAAGTCATCAGGATCTGGCACCAGATGCTCGTGGGGAACTTCCAACCTCGGCGGATTGACGAAAACAACATCATGGTTGAAGACTTGGAGTTCATCCTCTGTGGTCTTCGAGGGAGGAAAATTAACATACCTTTGATGATCTTCAAGGGACTTGTTAAAGCTGTCTCTGCCGGTGTTGACCGTCGAGGGAGTGTGACTTGTCTTCCCTACGGGAGACTCCTTAGTTACATTTTTCTTAAGAAAGGCGTAGTGAGAAGGATGCGTGATTCTGGAGCCAGAGATATGTTCGAGGCTGAACCTTCTCCTGTGTTGTCTTTGGACAATTTAAACCAAAGGATTGACTAGCAAGTTTTTACCTTAGGTTTAATCTTTTTATATATATATGCCTTCCTTTCTTTTTGTAACCTCAGATCCTATTCTTTGGATCTTTTTGTAATGAATGTACTTCTACGCTTGAAATGAAAAGAATATTTTGGTGTCTTCTTTGATTTTTCTTTCCATAATTCTTTCTGATTGTGAAGCCATTTTGATCAATGTGAAGTATATTTTTGACACATGCCTGACCATTTTGGCTTTTCGTAGTACCCTGAGTATCTACGTCTTTGCAATCTTTACTTCATGCATGCTAGGTTTATATCTCTTCAAATATTTCCCGTTTACTCTCAAGATCCTATGATCTTCTGCTAATTCTTCAATTTCATAAGCATTGTTCGAGAATACTTTTAAGATTCGAAAGGGTCCTTCCCAATGTGGGGACCATTTACCAAGTGCCTGATTCTTTCGATCTATAGGTAAAATAACTTTCCAGACTAAGTCATTATTAACAAAAGTTTTACCTTTCACCTTTTTATTATAAGCTCTGGACACTCTTTCCTTTTGCCTTTTTATCATTTCCAGTGCTCGAAGTCTGTCTTCGTCCAAATCTACTAACTCATTCATCATTAACTCCCAGTATACGTTGGGAGGAATGTCTGCTTGTCTTTGTATCCTTACTGATTGCAAACATATCTCAATTGGAAGTACTGCGTCATGTCCAAACGTCAACTGGAAAGGAGTTGTATTCGTAGCTTCTTTTGGAGATGTTCGACAAGCCCAAAGTGCTTGATCTAAAGTCTTATGCCAATTCTTGGGCCTCTTTCCTACATGCTTCTTGATAAGGCCAATTATTATTTTGTTTGCTGCTTCAACCTGTCCATTTGCTTGGGCGTAATAAGGTGTAGAAGTAAATAACTTGAAACCTATTTCTCTGGCAAAGTCTTGCATTTTTCGTCCAGTAAAGACTGACCCCTGATCCGTTGTTATACTTTCTGGGATTCCAAACCTATATATAATGTGTTTCTGAATAAACTCAATCACCGCCTCTTGATCCACATTTGCCAGTGGTATTGCTTCGACCCATTTTGTGAAATAGTCTATTCCTACCAAAATGTATCTTTGCCCTTTGGATGACTTGGGGTGAATTTCTCCAATCAAATCTAGTGCCCATCCCCTGAAAGGCCATGGTTTTACTATTGTACTTAGTTCGTTTGCTGGAGCGTGTTGGATACCTGCATGTTCTTGGCACTCTTGGCACCCTTTCGCGAACTCTATGCAATCCTTTAGCATCGAAGGCCAATACATCCCATAACGAAACAAAAGCCATTTCATTTTGTGCCCTGCTTGATGTGCACCACATGCCCCACTATGTACGTTCGACAGAGCCAAGTATGCTTCTGCTTGTCCCAAGCATTTCAACAATACCCCTTCAGGAGTTTTCTTGAACAATTCGTTTCCCATCAGAAAATATGACAGGGCTCTATACTTGATTTTTCTGTCTGTATCCGTCGAAGGATTTTTCAGATAGTTAATAATTGGACTCCTCCAATCTGTGTCAGCCAATGAATCTATATTTAGTACCTCGAATTGTTCTTTATTGGCATAACCCAATTGTGAATCCTCCAGATCACTTGGCGAAAGTTTAGTAAACATTGCTCTTCCTCTTACTTCAATCAACTCTTCCAACTTTTCTTTTGATACTTTATATCCCGAAGCTAATTGAGCCAAGTCGTTTGCTTCCTGGTTATTCACCCTTGGTACATGTTTTAATTCCACGTATTCGAATTTCTTGAGCAACCTATTTGCGATGATAAAATACATGATCAAATTCTCTCTGATGCACTTGTACTCCTTTGTCAATTGTTTGATGACCAATTCGGAGTCTCCTTTAATTTCGACTCTGGTTGCCCCCAATTCTAACAAAGCCTCAAGTCCAGCAATTAAAGCCTCGTATTCAGCTTCATTATTGGAGCATAATGGACCTTCGATTTTATACTTGAGCTTTGTTGGAATTCCATCAGGAGAAATTATCAATATTCCAACCCCAGTACCCTCTCTATGCGTTGAACCATCGAAATATAACTTCCAAGGTTTTAAGTCCACAAAATGCTGATGATTCTCAACCACTGCATGGTCGACAATGAAGTCTGACACAATCTGACCTTTCATTGCCTTGAGAGGCTGAAATATTAATGAATATTCAGTAAGGGCTAAAGCCCATTTGCCAATTTGACTATGTAGTATTGGCTTAGATAACATATGTTTAATAACATCACAATAAGATGAAACGTAAACATCAACTGGCTTTATATAATACTTAAGTTTGATACAGGAGAAATACAAACAAAGGCAGAGTTTTTCTATATCAGTATATCTAGTCTCTGCATCATTGAGTACTCTACTTAAGTAATAAATGGCTCTTTCGATGCCATTCTCATCCTCCTGGGCAAGCATGCTGCCTATTGTTTTATCTGATGCTGAAATATATAGGCGCATGTGCTTCTTCCCATTTGGGGGAGATAGAATTGGTGGACAAGTCAAGTATTGCTTTATCTGATCGAAAGCTTCTTGATGTTCAGCACTCCATTCGAATTTTCCTTGCTTAAGCCGAAGTAGAGGTGAGAAAGCTTGCGTGCGTCCACTTAAGTTAGAGATAAATCTTCTTAAGAAATTTATCTTACCCAACAATGATTGTAATTCTTTCTTCGTGGAGGGAGACTTGGTCTCCATAATGGCTTTTGTCTTGTTTTGGTTGATTTCTATCCCCTTTTTGTGGACTACGAAACCCAAGAAGTCACCTGCCTGCACGAAGAAAGCACATTTAAGGGGGTTCATCTTCAAGCCATATTTTCTCATTCTTTCGAATGATTGGCTCAGATGATCGAGATGACTCATACCCGAGGTAGATTTTACCACAATGTCATCTATATACACTTGCATGAATGTTTCTATAAAGTCATGAAATATAGAATTCATTGCTCTTTGATAAGTTGCCCCAGCGTTTTTTAAACCAAAAGGCATCACAACCCATTCGTAAGTGCCTATTGCCCCTGGGCAACGAAATGCTGTCTTGGATACATCATCTTCCGCTATAAAAATTTGATTGTATCCCGAATATCCATCCAACATGCTCAAATACTCAAAACCTGCGGCTGAGTCTACTAACATTTCTGCTATAGGCATGGGATATTCGTCCTTAGGAGTAGCTGCATTAAGGTCACGAAAGTCTATGCATACTCTTAATGAGCCATTCTTTTTAATTACAGGTACTATATTAGCAATCCACTCAACATACCTTGTAGTTTGGATAAATTTGCACCGTAAGAGTCTTTCGACCTCTGCTTTAATCTTCGAGTGAATCTCTGGCGCGAATCTTCTGGGAGTTTGCTTTATTGGCTTCTTCCCTTCTTTTATTGGTAACTTCAATTCGACTAAGTCTCTTTCGAGACCAGGCATCTCATCATAATCCCAAGCAAAACAATCTCTATTGTCTTTCAACATTTTGGTGACCGTTGCTTTCAATTCTGGTTCTAGTTTCGCGCTGATATATGTTATTCTCTTTTGATCATTGTCTCCAAGATTGACTTCTTCAAGTGGATCTTGGGCCAACATCTTTATGTTCGACGCCATCGGGTCTTTTTCGAATCCCAAAGGTTCTTCGTCGTATATTGCATCTAACCTTTGACTTGGTTCTTCTCCTATGATCTCTTCAACTGGAACCGTATCTTCAGGGAGTTCGAAACTCGTACGTATTTCCAATTCTGATATTCCTTCTTTGGTTAGAACTGTATCTATCTTTGTATCTAATAGTTCGGCTTCGAGAGCCGCCTTTCTTTTGTTCTCGGCCACATAGGCCGAAATCTTTTCGAAGAACGAAGACTCAGACATGATTAATGTCATCGTCCCAGCTTGTTGGCCGTACTGTCGGATAATTCTCCAATGGTGCTGTATCTGGTGGACCATCCATGATCTCTCTATCCCATTGGAATCCATTTGGGTGTAAAGTTAAATAGTATAATGCATTTTTATTTGGGGTATACATCTCTTCTGCAGCATGACAAGGGCCTATGTTTGCCAAGTTCCTGTCGAAGTTGTTTTTGTTCACCTGGTTGACCTCAGCCATGTAGTAACTCTGATCACCTTCGATATTCTCCACTATACCATCTTCTCTCCAAATTGTCACCCTCTGATGCATTGTTGAGGGCACAGCTGCTACTCCATGAATCCATTCCCTACCAAGCAAAAGGTTGTAGTTTGCCTTTGCTGGTATAACCATGAACATGGTTGGCCTGGTAACTGAGCCTACTGTCAAATTGACTTGAACAACTCCCAGTGTTTGTCCTATTTTGCCTTCGTAGTTAGATAAAACCATGTTATGTGGCCTTATATCCATATCGAACATACCAATTCTTTTTAGCATGTATTGAGGCATTAGGTTCACTGCTGCTCCTCCATCAACTAAGACTTTATTAATGCCCACGTTCTCAATCTTAGCCCTGATATAGAGTGGCTTCAAATGATTTCGCATACCCTCATCAGGCCTTTCGAAGAAAGCATTCTGTTCTTCTACTGCACCATTATTCAGCACATAGTAACACACAGGTTTGTGTTTTGTCATTTCTTCGATATCAGCCTCTTCACAGTCTTCTACTTCAGTTTCCTGATTAAACTCGTGAGGGAGTACGGAAACAACATTACAATTCAAGTTTATAGATGACACTCCATCAGAATCAAAATCATTTGTCATTCTATCCTCTTCTTTCCAAGAATTTGAACGCATCTTGTCTTCTTCATCCAAGAGTTTTTCAGCTTCGAATAATTTGCGTTCTACCGGAGGTTTGTTTGGCTTTGCCCCCTGATATGGGACTTGGTTGCTACTAGAGTCTCCAGCTTCTCTTGGCCTGTATTCCTTCTGAGCCTTTTTCATTCTCTGATGCCTTCTCCACTGAGACCGAGACATAGGATTTCTTCCTTTATAATTCTCCGACCGATACGCCTCTCGATTTGGTCTTTGGAATTGTTTCCTATATGCCATTGCAGTTCTTCCACCTTGGTCCCAACTTCGCCATTTGTTGGTTCTTGCATCAGCTTGCACCCACCTATCCCTTGGCGCATCTGCAGGGATTCTGAAAGTTACCCTCCGAGTTCTGGGGTGTGGGCTATCAGGCCTCTTTGTTGGAGTCTGTGTGTCGAAACCGTACAGGTTAGGACGCAACCCCTGAGTTTCTTGACTCATGTAGCAATACACACGTTCGAATGATCGTGCTAGCATTTCGTCATAGACTGCCCCACATCTTGGGCAGAGAGCAACTTCAGTGTTTTCTTTGTGGCATCTGACCAAAAATCCTACCAAGCTTTCCTCCATCTTTGGGTACAGTTGTAGTAGGGGATTTGGCTCTCTTCCTGGGTGATCCCACCTTTCGCGTCGAACCCTTTCGAAGTTGGCTTCGACCCTTCGATTCAGCATGATCGAACACCTTGGACACATCCATCGCTTACCACCATTTCTCTCGTGGCAATTCCAGAGATATTCTTTGAGGCTTTCGGTTCTTGGAGGAACTTCGATGCCCCCATTTTTCCTCGTCAGCCATGTCTCTAGTTCGCCAAATTCAGACACTGGTCGTTTGGCGCTAACCATGTTAACCGCTGCTGGAGGAACTTCAGAGATCTGGATTTTCTGGAGTTTCATCCTGAGGTCTTCAGTGGCCTCACTGTTTTCTTCAGTTATTTCTGTCTTGGGAGATTCTTCAACAACAGTGTTGAAGACTATTTCACTTTTTAGGCTTTCAGTAGCCTGTTTTCCATTGAACATTGCTTTAGTCTCCACAACCTCGACTTCAGAAGCCTCCACCATGTTGATATCTTCTACCTCGCAGAGGCTAGCGTCAGCAATGTTTAGGGGATTGGTATCGACCCTCATATGACTCTTGGTCTTGTCAGCAAACTTCAACCTTCCATCATTGAGAGCATTTTGAATTAGATCCCTGAAAAGAAAACATTGAGAAGTTTTATGGCCTAAAAACCCATGATATTTACAAAAACCTCTTTTCTTCCGTTGTTCCAACGGAGGAATTTTTGAATTTGGAGGTAGTATCATTTGGCCATCTTTTACCAATAAATCAAATATTTCATCACACTTGGTAATGTCGAATGTATAAGTTTTCTTAGGGAACCTATCATTCTTATCGTTTTCTACTGGGTTTTTTCCATTGGCAGGATTTAGCAATTTGCAGGCGTAAGGTGGCGCTTCTTTCAATTCAGCCAAGTCTATTTCGACTTCTTCAGGGCTATACGAGTCATTGAAAGACTCATTATCAGCATCCTCGGCTTCGACATACGCTACTCTTTCTTTCTTATAACTTTTATTCGCCCTAACTTTTTCTGCCTTCAGTCATTCGACTTGTCGAACCCTGTCTGCTAATTGGGCCATGTCCCTAAGATATTGGGTATCTAGTTTATTTCTTATTGAATAATCTAGACCACCTGCAGCCATTTCAACAAGTTCATGCTCTGGGACTGTTGTAAAACACCTTGATTTCAACAGACGGAACCTATTTAAATAATCATCAATTGTTTCTGTGAATTTTCTTTTAACACTGGCCAATTCTTTCAAACTTATCTTAGTTTGACCCATGTAGAATTGCTCATGAAAAAGTCTTTCCAAGTATGCCCATGCATCTATCGAATTTGGTGGCAAAGTAGTAAACCAAATGAAGGCATTTTTTGTCAGCGAACTAGGGAAATACTTGATCCTTAAATCCTCGTTTCCCGCTAAGTCTCCTGCTTCTGTCAAATATCTAGCAATATGTTCCACCGTTGACTCGTTCGTTTCGCCTGAAAATTTTGTAAATTTGGGTTCCTTAGTGCCCCTAGGCAATTCTGTCTGCATGATATAATCTGATATAGGGGATGTATAGTTTGGACGTCTAAGTCCAGTACTAAGGCCATTATTAGCCATAACCCTTTCTATCATGGCAGTTAAATTATTTTCTGTGACTAGATTTTCTCTTCTGACTCTTTGAACAACCTCATCTGGATGTTCGTTCCTACCCACAATCCTTAATCTGGGTCGCTCCTCCTCCGTTTCTTGTCGAACGGGGACGGTTCTTTGATTTGAGGCTTCTAAGTTAATTATTGGAGTTCCTTCGAACATCTCTGTTCTTCGTGAGGGGCCTGCATCCCTAGTAGCCGTCCTAGATGATGGAACTATGTCTTGTACACGTTCTAAAATGGGCCTCTCTTCTTGATTCGAAGGTTGTTTGTCTTTCCTTTTAGGTGGCGTTATTCCCATGAATTCTGCCATTCGATTCATTTGAGATGATATCTTTTGGAAAGTCTCCATGTTTTCTCTATTTGTAGTAGTAACATTTGCCATTAGTGGGCTTAGAACTGAAGTCAATTCTCTGGCCAAAACCCCTACCATATCATGGTTGCTTGCATCCATTTCTTGTCGAAATGCTGCTTGGTTATTTGTGGTAAAATGAGGCACCTGGGTAGAAAAACCAGTGTTATGTGCACTTCGACCCACTGAACTAACATTCGGTGAAAATGTCGCATTGTTAGTTGGGGCATATATAGGTCCTGCCCCTCGTACGCCTGTTCCATATTGGTATGGCATTCCGTATGGATTATTTGGTCTCCATTCGAAAGCAGAATTCGCGCCTTGACCAAACAAATTGTTTGCAGCATTTGTCGAGGCAAACAATACGTCCTCTGCGCTTGTGGATGAGGGTGCGGTTGTCGACGCTGAAACTGGAATAGTCCCTGAGGGTCCTGTATTATTTTCAGGCATAGTCTGGGAATTATCTGCAGGTCTCGATCCATTTGGACCCGTTGCATCTCGTGTTTCTTGAGTAGAAGTCGAATTTGCCGCTCCTGATCCTGAACCTTGTGGGGGATCTTGATTACCCCCTGCACTGGCCGTAACGACCATTTTCCTGTTGTACCTTCGTTTGGGAATCGGTTGTGCACTGTTCTTTAATTTACCGTTCCTAAGGTTCATACAAGATCTTGATATTGTCTAGACAAAAATAAAGCAATTGATTAAAACAATCTGCTTGACACTGTCCCACTGGGCGTGCCAATTTGTTTACGGTGATTTCCGGTAAACAACCGCTAGTCTTCCAAACTATAATAAATAAGATTTGGTTACTTGCAGGATCGACTAGATTGATCCTAGGACACATAGTCAAGAAGATTGTTATCAATGTTTATTCGAACCGTATCCATTATTTGTCTTCTTCAATAAGCGTTGTTCGATTAACAGAACAAATAGTCTTGACAATCACTTTGTTACATATAAATGTGACTTCAACGAAAAGATAAGTGACATAACATAGAAAATTAAAAGGACAATTGAAACGTAAAGAATCTTAAACTACAGAAATATAAAAGACTTTGAAAGTAAATAGCATGAAAGTAATTCGAAAGTAAATGACATTAAAGTAAAGATGCAGAAACGTAAATGGCAAGAAGTAAACGAAATGCAGTAATTCTGAAAGATATTTAAAAGCAAAGGATAATACACATGTATTAAAATGGTGGTGTCATACGTACATTTTCTCAGCGAACTCTTTCTCTTAACGCTTGATACTTGAGTAAATATGTGAGTGATTTGTACAAAATGAACACACAGAATCCTAACATTAAGACTCCTATTTATACTAGTTTCGACCTTAACGGTCCTATACTAATCTGCTGCCACGTTTCTCATCAGAACTTCCAACGGAGCCATCTGTTATTAGACAGTTACGAAACCGTCTTCGAATTTCAAATCTTCCCGCCTGAGTCCGTCTTCGACGCGTGGCAGTGTATTAAACAAACACTACGAAAAAACACGCTAAGTAGTAATACTTGAATATATTTACAAATTCGTCTAAGTCCCCGAAGACACATACTTTTCACTAGCTTTCAGTATTCATTATCTTCATAGTGAACTTAGAAATATTTACTCTCGAAGCATGACCATCAGTAGTCATTCTTTTATTTTTAAGGGATGGCCATCAGTAACCATCTTTCCTTCGATTCTCAACTCCTTCGAAGGATAAATACTTCAAAACAAAATCTTCAGCTAACAGATGTATGGTATGTTCCAAGCATGAAGAGCAATTTGATGATTGTAGGTTAGCTGATTGAAAATGTTTTTCAATAACCAAGAGGGACAATTTTTTGAAGTTGTATGACTGTAATCAAAAGCTGATTATGTTGTGTGAAATAGGAATAGAATGTAGGAATAAAATGAAAAACTTACTCAAAAATGTGTTGATGAGGATGAACAATGTTGAATGTAGCGTGTGGAGTAAGTTGGGACTAGTAAGATTAAAGTAGAGGTTCTTTTGTTGCTTGAAAAAATGACTGGAACAATGTTGCTCACAAGCTCCAATGGAAGGAAGAAAAATATTCAAAAAAACGAAGGAGAAGAGGGAGGGTCTGCCCTTAGATGTAAATGAAGTGCGTTCAAAGATTCCATTGTTACCTTCACAAATGGGCTAGTAAAAATAGGGTAAGGTCGGAGGTTTCTAGTGGCCGTGAACAATGTTAGTTTCGGTTGAAGATTCACCATGAGATCCTAGTTTTGAGAGGAAACAAAGACATTCGACTCTGACAAACAGTGTCTTATAATCTGACATGTTCATATGAATTAGAAAATCTTTGTAATTACAAAGGAAGAAAACAGAAAAATAACTTACAAAGCTGATAAGCAACAGAAAACAACAGTTGAACAAACTAAACTACTAACATTTACCATTTCAAAAAATGAAATGAAAGAATTAAGTAATCTTTGTAATAGAAAATTACAAATCCTGACATCAATAAGGAATTTGTAGTTTCAGGTTATGAGTCATTAGAATCTGATATATGAGAAATCTTGCTGTGTTGTTTCTTGGGAAACAAAGAGAAACAACCACTTGATGTTTTATCTATAGAACTTGTTTTGATTAGATCAATCTTCTTCTCCTCTTGTAGTTTCTCTTCTAGTGATATTTTCTTCAATTTTTCCTTGTATATCTTCTGCATCACATATGTTTCAGATACCGTCTAGTTTGACTTTGACTCTTGTATTGTTTTTCTCTTATTTCAAAATGTTTGGGTGCTTCCTCGTTATGCATGGGTTTAACAAAGGAGAATTGATATTGGTACACTAGAATCTTACAATTACACCGTATATTATACGGTTTGGTTTTTTTTATTATGTTAAATAATTATTTTTTCCATCTTTTTCAATGTAAATAGATACATATATTCATTGTATTTTATATGGTGTAAGATAAGGTGTACACTTTTAGTGTATGCATAGCATTGCTCTTAACAAAGTCCACATAATACAACTCAGACACTTAAAATCTTAAATTGTTTTTTTGTTTTGTTTTTAATCACTTCAAAAAGAATTAGACTATACATATACATGTCACACTATATAGAATGACTAAAAACAAAAGATAATATAATTAAGAGATGAATAAGTTGTTTATCTAGAACTATAACTTATTTCAAAAGCTAATATCAATATTATTATTTGAAAGATTATTATTGAAAGAGACAAATTAAAAATAATACTTTTTAGAGTTTTTTTGGAAGGTTACTATTCGATTTTACTATCCACTATTCTAACAATACCAATTATTAGTAAAAAGAAAACTCTCTATTGACTTGAACAAACACATAAATTATTAGTAGCATATAGTGTGATTCCAACCTAAAACTATTTCTAAAATTTAATAACTTATTTAATTAATCATCCTATTTTAATATTTACGCAATTAATTTTTATATTTTAAATTTAAATAATCATAATTATTTATTACATTTTTGTTTAGGATTGAGGCTATAGCTGATCCACCGTCGGGCAGGGCTTAGTCCAACGCTACTACAAGGAAACCCCAACTAGATGGTCCAATCTAATTGAGGAACACTTTGCCTCATGCCCTCCGTCGGGGACATATATTTACTTGACTAGAAGGTCAGCAAACCATCGTTGTCCTGGGTCAGGCCCCGCCTGCGCCAACACCCAAACATTCGTTCTGCCCTGCAGTTGAGGACAAATGACCATCTGCTCACTGGGCACATTTGCTACCCAAGAGTACATCTCTGCCCCCTAACGACAAGTTATGGGCAGTCTTTCAGGATTCCTAGTTTCACCCCAACATATGGACCAATGGCCAAGCTAGGGGCATTATAAATATCCTCTCATCTAAGAGGGTCAGGTAATTCAATTCAAACCCTAAGAAACACTTAAACATATATGAGCTCCCACTTACTTTAGCATCTAAGTACCTTGCAGGTACACCCCCTCCTCATCATCACCAATATTCTGCTCTCGCCGCTGGCCCACCTTCTAGTTCTGATCAACCAGTAAGATCATATATATATATATATATATATATATATATATATATATATATATATATATATATATATATATATATGAAAAGGGATATTTTTGCTCCAAGAGTAAGTTTCAAAGAGTTACTCCAAATTTTAACCATTGATTTTGATTAATCTAACAGGTTTAATTGATCATGTAATCTAATTATTTTTGAAAATATTTTTTTAAATAAAGAATCAATTAAAGCTGTTAGATTAATGGAAATTAAGGGCTAAGATTTGAAGTAACTAACTTACTCTTCGAGTCAGAATATATATATATATATATATATATATATATATATATATATATATATATATATATATATATATATATATATATATGGGAGCGTATCCGGTGAGAACTAATATCTTTATGAGAAACGAGAACTATAAATATTAATCGTTGGATTTAATTAACGATTCAGATTTTAAAATTTTAATTAAGGAGCATATTAACATTTGTCTATCGGAACAAAATTTCTATTTTCTAAAATTACACTCAAATATTTAATACTCGGTCCTTAACCTATTATAGGTTGCCGCCATCTTTCTCAGGATAGTGTATTATTCATTGCCACACAAAGGTATTCATGTTATTTTTTTATTGCATTCACTATACTTACTTACGATTATGTATTACATTAGTCATTTTTCTTTTTTATTTGCCTGTAGCTACTTTACGTTAGAGAAATGTTATGCTTACACTACTAATTGACACTACACCGTATAAATATACGGTTTTGTTTTTTTCATTATGTTTAATAATTATTTTTTTCTTTTCTCTTGATACAAACAAGCACATGTATGATGTATTTGGGATATGGTGTAGGATACGGTGTCACTTTTCAGTGTCAAAATAGCAGCTCTCTTACGTTATTGCCGAATTTCTGTTCTCTATACATTGACTACAATTCCAATGGACAAGTAAGAAAGGATTATGTTATTTAAATTATCTCTAAGATACTTATTTCATATTTTATTTAAATTATAAATTATAATCCATGTATTTTATATCTCTTAATTAAAGTTTGGAGTCAAACAAAGATGATGAACTGACGCTTAATACTACACAAGATGTTCATATACCTGTTTCAATTGAGGTAATTATAGTTATATTATCTTTACATTAACGGGCTATATTTCAATTTTAATTTTATTTTTTTCTTATAGACAAATCAAGAGGTTCCAAGTTGTGATGAAGAAATCAAGCCTAAGGTAGGACAAATTTTTGATTCACTCGAAGATGGTGAAATGTTTTACAAAAATTATGCACATAGTGTTGGTTTTAGTGTGCGTTGTTCATCAGAAAATAAAAATAAAGATGGTGTCAAACGTTTCGTCTGCTCAAAAGAGGGTTACAAACCAAATGTATCAAAAGAGAAAGAAGTGAGTGAATTGGGAGTTAAAGTCAAGAGGAGGAGTCTTACAAGAGAAGGATGTGATGTGAAAGATGCTTTCAAGCTGTTAGAGGGAGGTAAGTATGAGCTAACTCGATTTCAAGAGAGTCATACACATGCACTTGCCTCACCTAAAAAGAGACAATTTCTTAGATCGGCAAGCATGTGGTCAATATGCATATCATGACACTCGTAACTGTCCTGCAAAATTATCTCCTTAATCTTGGTAAAAAAAATACCACTCTCATTTACTTAGATTTATATTATTCACAATTTATTTAAAACTAACAAACTCATATTTTTTATTTGTAGGGATTGAAAGATAAACTTGGTTAATGAAAAGCTGAGATTGCAAATCTGTTTTTGGGTTTGGAAGGATTGTTTTGTTTTGTTGCTATCCACAAGAAATATTTATTTATAAGTGTTTATTTTAGTTTGTTTGATAGATTGTTCAATTTAGAACATATATTAGTTTTATTTAAGTTTAAATTTGTTGTTTTGTTTGTATTCTAGTTTGGAAATATTTCTTTTCTTGTTCAATGTTGCAGTAAAGACAATTTGAATATTTTGTTTGACTTGTTTAGAAATTTTTCTTTATTTGCTTTACGTTGCAGTAAAAAAAATTGAACAAGTTCCTAAAGCAATCATACCATATGGGTTTCATGTTGTAGTCAAGAAAATTTAGACTAGTCAAAAAGCAATCATAGCATATAGTTTTATGTTGCAGCAAAGAATAATCATAGCATATAGTTTTATGTTGCAGCAAAGAATATTTGAACTAGTCCCTAAAACAGAATTAGTCATTTCGTTAAAAATAATGGTTTCAATACAAGACAATGGAATCAATAGCTTAGTGATTAGTATAGAATTTCAATGCTTGTGGTAATTTGAGTTGTCTAGAATGCCAAGTAGAATGCATATTTCTTTAATGCGCGCTTCAAAGTTATGTTCTTCAAATACCGTATATTTGCTCCTAAACCGTGTTCTTCAAACACCGATGCATCCACGTTGAACTTTAACATACCCTTTCATTCCTTCTATTTCATAGGCTTCAAAGTATTGTCACAAAATCCATTTTTTGCATCTTGTTTAACGTGTCAAGGAGCTACAAAATTAACTGTAAACAATAGAAAAAAATTAACTTGTCAAGGAGCTTGTTTAACTCATTCAGCTTGTTTTCTGCATTTTTTTCATCACTGTTGAATACCACTATGAACAGAACTTTGAGAGGTAAATGACTATAAATCAGTAATTCAAAACGTTAGCATTAGGAATTCAAAAGTTATAAGAAAGTAAGAAACACCTTTCAGACCTTTTGCACCCCATAGTGATGTCGACTTCGACGAACCAAACACTTAGACATTTGATCAAACACTTGGAGTGAATAATCAACTTCTGCAAGTGATCATGGTACTCGATGTTGTTGCTTGGATTGGAGAACAACTTTTTTCCAGAATAAGCGTGGTAGAGATTCTATATCATCAATTTGATTTCAAAAACTGAATTTGCAATGAATTTATCCATATATCGTGATTTCTTATAGACGTTACCATCAAAAATCATTGAACCATTGAAAATCAGAGTTGAATTAATGGAGAATAGGGATTTCGATAGTAGTAGGTTTTATTTGCGGTATAGCTATCATGATGTAATTGAAGATATGAAGAACAAACAATTGCTTATAATTGATGGCTTAACGTGTTTTAATTTTGAAGACGATGGATGACAAGTAGAGGTAGGTGTAATCAATTTGAATATAGCAAATAAAAAAATGTTCCGGTAGGCAAATGTTAACGTGCTCTTTAATTAATTTTTTTAAATCTGGATCGTTAATTAAATCCAACGATTATTACTTATAGTTCTCGTTTCTCACAAAATATATCAGTTCTCACGCTCCCTATATATATATATATATATATATATATATAGCCAAGATCAAATGACACTAAGGTGTCAAATTTAGTAACATGACACCTCCGATAATTCTTTACCACGCATATTCGTATAACCAAATCCACTGTTGGTTTGAAAGCTATTATTATTTAGATCATGTCTATAAACGTTGACATCAATCGAAAATCATCTGACAAGTCAATGAGATGCATAAAAACTATATATATATATATATATATATATATATATATATATATATATATATATATATATATATATATATATATATATATATATATATATATATATATATATATATATATATATATATATATATATATATATATATATATATATATATATATATATATATATATATATAGAGGAGGGTTATATTGACTCCAAGAGTAAGTGTTCAACACTTACTCCAAATCATAACCATTGATTATCATTAATCCAACGGTTTTAATTAAAATTTTATATAGAAAAATATTTCCAAAAATAACTAGATTAAATGAACAATTAAAACCGTTAGATTAATGAAAATCAACGGTTATGATTTGGAGTAAGTGTTGAACACTTACTCTTGGAGTCAATATAACCTTCCTCATATATATATATATATATATATATATATATATATATATATATATATATATATATATATATATATATATATATATATATATAAATAAATATATATATATATATATATATATATATATATATATATATATATATATATTGAGTTGTATTTTTTCTTTTTGTTATAAACTGAATTATATGCAGTATTTATAATTACCATTTTTTTTGAGTTAAATAGTCATAATCAAAATCAAAAGATAGAGAGATTCACAAATCATATGGTTGAGATCAATGACTCTAGAGTCTTGATAAATATAGTTAATCAGATTGTGATTGATCACAATTTTTCAACCTTAGTCTTGAAGGTAAAGGGAAACACAAGAAAGAGGGAGGGGGCTGAATTGGGTTTCAAGACTTAAAACTTTTGCTTAACCAAAACAAACAAAGAGGAGAAAAGGATAAAACTAAAGAACAAGATATTTTTATCGTAGTTCACTGTTAACAAAGCTACTCAAGTCTACCCACAAAGGTGACTTTTCCTTATCAACAAGGACTTAATCCACTATAATCACACTGATTACAGACACCACAAAGACTACCCGTCAATGTCTTCTTGAGAAATTGTGACTATACCCTAGTCTCTCAAGGAACACAATCAACTTACAAGTTGATGAAATTCTTGTATCAGATATAAGATGTCGAATGAGATGTCACGACACAATATATGAGCACTATAATAGTTATGACCAAGTATATGACAACAGATAAAATAATGCAGAAAGTAAAGAACACAGCGATATGTTGACCTAGTTCGGAAACAACCTTCCTACTCTGGGGCTACCAAGCCAGGGATGAAACCAATATTCGATAGTATCAATTCGAAGTCAAATTCCCCATTTACACTTCTCACTTAATCACTACCTTTCTTATGATTTCTACCTAAGACTCCCCTAGGTATGAGGCCCTCCTCAAATTCCTTTAATCACTGAACCCCTGTGACAACTTAACAAAACAAACAAAAACGAAGAACACACTCTTCAAAGACACAAGATCATCACTTGCTTAAAAGCTCATGGATGATCAACAAATTACA
The DNA here is from genome assembly GCF_029867415.1 of Vicia villosa. NCBI lineage: Eukaryota > Viridiplantae > Streptophyta > Magnoliopsida > Fabales > Fabaceae > Vicia > Vicia villosa. The sequence continues at coordinate 79,984 of NW_026706239.1, forward strand.
ACTCAAAGAAACTACTCCACCTCTAGTATCAACCCGATACAAGAGAGGATTACAATGGACTCACAAACCTAATTACTAGGTAAAACAAAACTCAGAGTCCTTAACAAAAGCCACGACACAATTAGGATTGTGCAGCCCTTAAATAGAAATAGCAACAGCGGACAAGCAAGCATAGGCTTGGGCCAACAAATATGGTTCAGAAGCAACCCATAATAACTCTAAACAGTCAGGTTATGATTACTCCACTAAAGTTGGAATAACTTGAGAAGATTCCTCCTGAGATTAAGCAAACGAACCTAACACAAATAAAACCCTAAAATAGGAATAATCAAACAGATCATATTTAAAGACACGATGTCAAGACATCTGTTTTGACATCTTACAAAAATATCATGATAACATGTTTTACCAAAATTGCTGCCAACACGCAGAAACAACAGTTGGAATACAAAGAGTGTGTGTTTACAAGATACTTCTTGAAAGAAGATTACACAAATGAAATACAAAGATAATATAACTTTGTTTGAGCAAGTTAATGAACAAAAGTTCATTTCTTTTTATAGTTTTACAAATGAACAGAGTTTCAGCGTATTCAAAAATTCTTTTTAAGTAGTTCGTTGTTTGTCGTTCTTGCAATCTTCAAAGTCTTTATTATATAGGCATAAAAAGATCCGTTGGTGGGTGAAGATGGAATTGCACAATCTCCTAGCTATATTCTTCATAATGATCAGTAGAGAGTGATAGACAACATTGTACAACCGTACAATCCTTGCACTTCAAGACATGCGTAGTGAAAGTAATATCTGATTTGTACCTACTGTTTTATCCCACGTAAAACCTTTGAACTTATCTTCTAATCTTCAGAGGCTTGAGAATGTAGATTGATGATGCATGTTTAGAAGGATCAAATGTTGAAATGAAGTCTTCACAACCTTGTCTTCATAATCTTCGGAACTTGTTCTCTAGAACCTTGTCTTTAGAGTCTTTAGAACTTGCGCCAATAGTCATATCTTGAGAGTCTTTAGAAGCTCCCTTATCAAAGTCACAATCAGAAGCAATGGCTTGCATTCTATCAGAAGCACAGTCAAAATAGCGTTCCATATCTTTACTTGTATTTGTAAAGCACGCTTTGTATCTTCCCATAGTTAGAGTGTCTTGATTCCGGAAATTGATGACGTCACACGCCATTCTATCAAAGTTTGAACCTAAAAGTAAAATCTACACAATAGACAAAAACCATTAGGGCATAAAATTGCTCTCTAGGATATCATGAATTATTATCATCAAAACTAAAGGATAGATGCATAATCAAATCTTCTTCTTACAATCTTCCCATTTTTGATGATGACAAAACCATGTATTTTGATGAATAACTTACTTGGCTTCATTATCATTCTTGCAATCTTCCAATTCTTCATTATATAGGAATCAAAATATCCATTGGAGGGTGAAGATGGAATTTCGAAATATCTTAGTCGTACTCTTCATAACAGTCAGTAGAGATTGGTAGACAATATTCTACAATCGTACAGTCCTTGCACCGCAAGACATTTATAATGGAAGGAATGTCTGATTTATACTGTGTACTATCTCGTCTCACGTAAAACCTTTGATCTTATCTTCTAATATTCAGAGGCTGCATAATTTAGATTGGTGAAGCATGTTTAGAAGGATCAAATCATGAAACCAAGTCTTCAGAACCTTGTCTTCAAAATCTCAGAACTTGTTCTCTAGAACCTTGTGTTCAGAGTCTTCAAAACTCGGTCTTCAGAACTTGCGCCAAAAGTCAGATCTTGAGAGTCTTCAGAAGCTCTCTAATCAGAGTCACAATCAGAAGCGATGACTTGCATTCTATCAGAAGCACGCTCAAAAGATTGTTCTAGATCTTGACTTGTCTTTGTAAAGCACGCTTTGTATCTTCCCATGATAGGGACCAAAAACTTATTTAACCCATAATTTTATATTGATACTATTAAATATTAATTAATGCCCCAATTAAATTATATAGGTTTTTTTGCTTGTTTAGTGAATGTTTTTTTACACAATCAAACTTAACTCATTTCATTAAACAATTTTTGCTCAATAAAAGGAGGAATCAAATTAAAAGTACTACGCATATTCTAAGAACTGTCCGCTTTAGCTAACAAGTGAACAATCCAATTCGCTTGGTGCTAAACAAACTTTACCTCAAAGTTGGGATGAAATTGTAATAACTCTTAATAGAAATAATGATTATCTACCACCAAAATTAGCATAGATATCTTGAACTACCATGTGAGAATCACTTTCAAAAATCACATAATCTAATTGTATATGGATGGCTGCCTGAACCTCTTCTTTTAAGGCCATGGCTCCTACTTCTAAGATAGAATAAATACCAAGATCCCACGTTACACCTGCAATAATAAATCTTCCATAACAATCTTTAACACACCATCCTTTATTAGTTGTTCCTCTTTGATTATTGAACCTTACATCAATATTACACTTCACCCACCCTATATTCGGAGGAGTCCAAATTGTTAGATAGTTGTGGCCATCATTATCAATACCATGGAACTCTTGTTCTTTAAACCAATCATGCCAAGTATGAAAGGCCTGCATGCCTAACTTAGACACCTCATCTCTTTCATTATTCCAAATCAAGTTAAGGTTATTATTCTAAAGAATCCAAATGATAACAACTCTACCTCCTACCCTCTTATTCTCTTTACTACAAATATCATGAATAGTGGCCTTTGCATCATTAAAATTTTATAAACGAGGATCTATAATATAAGACAAACATGAAACTCTCCAGCATTGATTATTAATAATATAACCAAGGAATACATTACATTCATCTTTCTCACTATCTTCACACAATTGTGAGCTCAGATGAAAATGAACAAAATATTGACGAATCTTAATCCTGGTAGGAAGGAAGCCCCTGCTTATCTGCCAAAGTAAGTGCTTGGCTCTAGAAGGCTCTATAATATTCAACAAACTACACCAATCCCCCTCTACGCTACGGTTTAGCCAATTTGCTTGAACACTCCTCATCAACCTGTAACTAGTTTTGACACTATAATCTCCATTTTGCTCTTCTTTCCAAGCCATATAATCCTCTAACACATCTTCCACCAGGGAACCTTTAGAATTTCCTAACAATTTCATGCGTAAACAAATGTCTTATCTTCATAACATCCCATTTTTTAACGTTAGCTAACATAAGATCATTAACAGTAATATTGTACACACCTTGACCTTGAGGACCTCCTAAGCCACACTCTCCTTTACCTCTTAACCAAGGTTTGACCATCACTTTAATCTTACTCCTATAACCAATTTTCCACCTACAACCAAGAGACAAGACATGCCTCTCTTTCCATAAACTTCTCCAAACAAAGCTCAGATTATTACCAAGATTAACTTCAAAAAAAGAGGATCAAGGATAATACCTTGATTTAAAAACTCTAACTACCAAAGGCTCCGGTTTTGCTATCATGTTCCACCCCTGTTTAGCCCCCATAGCCATATTGAAAGATTTGAAATCTCTAAAGCCAAGCTCCCTTCCATCTTAGTACAAGTTAATCTCTCCCACGCAAGCCATCTTATAACCTTATTATTATTGTCTCCCTCCACCAGAAAGAATTCAACATCTTCTCAATATCATTCACAATAGCATATGGGATAATAAAAACACTCATAATATAATATGGTATTTCTTGAAGAACTGACTTTATCATAACCTTTTTCCCTACCTTAGACAACGACCTACCCTCCACGAGTTTATTCTCTTCCAAATCGGATCCTTGATAAAAGAAAAAGTAGCATTTTTACTTCTTCCAATCATTGGCGCTAATCCTAAATATGTTCACGTGCCTAACATCTGACAGACAACCATTATTCGAGCTAGGTCTTCTTGAGCTGGTATACTAATGTTGCGACTAAAATACACTTCAAACTTGGTCATATTTATTTTCTGACCCGACGCTTCTGTATATACTCTAAGCAACTTCATAAGATGTGTCACCTCTGATAAACTAGCCTTACAAAATAGGAAACAATCACCAGAAAAAAGTAGATGGGACACTTGAGGTGTCCCTTTACATATTTGAACGCCATGGATATCTCCTCTAGCCACTGCTCTATTAATAAGAGCGGAAAGACCTTTTGCTACTAGGATGAAAAGGTAAGAAGACAAAAAGTCCACTTGTCTCAATTCTCTCCCTGGATGAATTGGTCAAACTCTATATGAATTAATCAAAGTTGAATAATGAACCGATGTAACACATATCATCACCCAATGTATCCACCTCTCTGCAAAGCCCATACGGCTAAGCACACCTTTCACAAAACTCCAGTCCACTCTATCATAAGCTTTACTAATGTCGAATTTAAGAGCCAACTCCCTTTTATTTCCTTTCATCTTCCTTTTCAGAGCATGGATAATCTCAAAGGCTACCAAAACATTGTCAAGAATAGACCGACCTTCAACAAAAGTCGATTGCTCCTTAGACACGCATTTAGATAAGCACTCCTTCATTCTATTGGCGAGAGAATGTTGAATAATTTTATATTGATACTATTAAATATTAATTAATGCCCCATTAAATTATTATTTTTTTTCAAATATCTGATTCTTTTGTTCAACAAATATTGAATATCAGTAATAACAAGTTTTACAGTAGTAAATTTTTATGTTTTTTTAATTTTAATTATTTTATTTGCTCTTCTTATTTATTTATCAATCAAATAAAAAAATTTATAATAATTTTATAAAATTTTACAACTTCTCAATATAGAGAAAAAAACTTAAGGACGGAAAAAATAATGATAATATTGTTAAACAAATTTATTTTTATCTAAAACTAAAGTAAAAATTTTGTGCCATTAGTTAAATTTTCTAAATCCATCTGCTTTGAACAACAATGAATTCTTCATTCTTTTAATTCTTTCGGCAAATGGTTTAAAAGCCATTTTAATTATAGGAGTCACTTTTCCTTGACTTCTTAAAATTTCTTGTCTATACTTTCCTCTGAATTTTTAGGTCCTCTTTTGTGCCAATAAAAAGATGTATCTTGAGGTTTGTTTTCTTATTGTTTGGTGCAAGTATGTTTAAATGGGTAGTGGTGGATGCAGATGGCACTTAAGATAGGGTGGAGTTCCCTAGTACTGAATTAGTGTGAATTTGGGAAGTTTATACTAGAGTAATGGCAAGAGATAAGTGGCATGCAATTAATGTAGATTCAAAGTACGTAATATCTTTGGAAATATTGCCGTGACCTATGAACATGAGATCATCATAGACATAGGATAACTAGAGTTCATATTAATAACAGTAGAAGCAAGAACAAAATTCTAAATATACCTCAAATATTATTGATATGAATTGGGAAATATTATCTTAGTTACAAGGCAGAAAATATAAAATAACTAACAAAAAAGCTACTAAGCAACAGAAAATAACAGATAATGTTTAGTATTTCAAAGAAAGAATGAATTAAGTAATCTTTGTAATAGGAAATTATAATACATCCTTTCTGTAAGAAAGGAATTGGCAGTTTCACTTTCAGGTTATGAATCGTTAGAATCTGAAATATGAGAAATTTTGCTGTGTTGTTTCTTGGGAAACAAGGAGAAACAACCACTTGATGTTTTATCCATAGAACCTGTTTTGATTGGATCAATCATCTTCTCCTCTTGTAGTTTCTCTTCTAGTGATATTTTCTTCAGTTTTTCCTTGTATAGCTTCTGCATCACATATGTTTCAGCCAGTCCATACCCTCCAGATGCCATGCCCAGTTAGAAAATAGTACGAATGATTGAATGAAAAATGAGAAGAAAGTTGGGGAGAATTTGGATATATATAGAGTTGGTATAGGCTTGGGGAACAAGGAAAGAAAATCCGTCTCATACCGTTTAGTTTGACTTTGACCCATTTATTGTTTTTTTTTTCTTATTTCAAAAAGTATGGTTCACATTTACCTATTTTTAACGTTAGTGTTTTTTATGTTGTCGTTGTCGTTGTAGTGATATTTGATCTTCCACATGAATTGCTTGCGGTAGGAGTATGTCATTGCAAACGTATGCCGTGGTCGTTACACAATTTCAACTAGTGGACTGCCGTGGTTTTGAGAAAACGCTTTTAGATTTACATCTTATTATTTCTATATACAGTGTGTTGTCTTGTTTCCTACGTTTGCTTTTCTAACATTGATGTTTGCCTTTACTTACCAACCAACCAACCACCAGGAGTGAGAACAACGCTATATGCAAAACTCATCTTACATACTTTAAAAAATATTAGATTTGTTGCATAAAAAAATAGATTTGAATTTTATCTATTATTTGTTATGATAGACACATTCACAAGGCCTCTCAAGGCAATGTTTTGAAATTAGTCCTCCATTCACAATACCACACAAAAGCAACCTCCATTTTGCTCTAAGCCATAAGATCTCCGCCTAACGGTAAGTTGCGCTACTCCCCTTGACAGAATTACAATAGTCTCTCATATATGAATGTGACCATTAGTTATGCAAAGGTATCATTCAACTTGTAATTGTAAATTTTCACCTCAATTTTTTTTAATGAGAATTTGAGTGCTAGAGTGCTAACATTTTTCGTAGATACCATATTTGTCTATTGAAAAACCATCTCAATCACATCGAAAACATTCACGGCAATGTTTAAAAAATGAGAGTTTACTACAAATCGATAGAGGATTCGAAAATCGTAACTCTAGGATCGTAAGATTCTACTACCAATAGAAAAAAAATATTTTTACATGTAGAATTACATGCATATGCTCCAAAATGATCATATATAAAAATAATAAGTTCACGATAATAATCATACATTCAAACAAAACATAGAAAAACTTAGTTAAAAATGAAAACAATCTAAAAGTAACTATTCTAAACATTTAAAATGTCATCAAATTCCATATAAACATAGTCATCCTCATCCCCATCTTCATCTTCATTCTCTTCTATTTCTTCATCTTCATTCTCTTCTAATTCTTCATCAACCGGATCATATATCATTAAAAGGACTAAGAGTAACATCCAAATCATCTCTAACACCACCAATAAGGACATTTTCTCCAACATTAAGCATGACGTCTTCATCTATACGATCATTATCATCTCTATTCTTTTGTCATTCATCTTCATATGGAATATATTCATAAAAGTTATAAGATGATTTCCTAGCTCCTTCTTTTTGCCAAACTTTAAATTAGCCATCACAAAAACAACATCATTCATTGTTTTTTCTTTAAATGATTTCTTTTATGTGTGTGAAACTAAATAAATTATAAAAAATTAAAACAAGATAATAAAGATTCTTAAAAGTTGAATACTGCAAATCTTATTTACCCTTTCAAAGATACTCAAATTTCTTTCTCAATCGGATGAACTACAAGTTAAACTCAATACTCGCATGGCAAAGCCCTACAATTCGGGATGCGCACCTCCATTAGATCCCCACCATTGTGTTGGTGTTTTGGTTTTAAGTGTGAGCATGGCTAAATCACTACTAAAGTTTCCATCCTTTTCATTGAAGCTTTCAAGTTGGTAATCAATCCTAGTGCACTTTTCCAAGTCCGACATCATCCTATTCAAACATTCATACATCCCTTCTACAACTTCATTATTAATAGTGAATTTAGAGCATAATGTAAGACGTGGTTAAGAAAATTGCGAGCAGCATGCAATGGTCGATGTAGTTGTTTATCCCATCTTTCATCAATAATTTTCCATATCAATTTGTAGTTAAGAAATGGGCAAAATGAATTAGTTTTGAAACAAAGTGTGTATATTTAAAAATCAAAGAAAGATAAGAATAAGATAGTTACCTGCTATCAACTCCTTTTAAGTCTGATCGAATCCTTTCTTTTGCTCGGTCCGTCTCTTCATAAATGTAACCCAAGGCTAGTTTCTTATATGAATTCACCATGCAAAGCACCTTAATTAGGGGAAAGCACCCCTTATGCAATACACAACATCTTTCCAAAATTTCTTATCAATAAAACCAAACCTTCCACAATGAACCCATCACTACTCTTTGCAATTTTATTAGACTTCCCTTCGTTTGATGTAAACATGTTTTTTAGTGATGCCATATTTTCATACAAACACCCCAAGGTCAACTATGAAGTGGCAAAGCGAGTTAGGTCGGGTTGAATCAGATCACCGTCTTTAGAAAATTTATGCATTAATGAAATTAGACATGTTCTTGCATAAATAAAGGTTGTGATCCTCTTACCTTTTGAAATCGTCTATTTGTTCTTTTCTAACTTCTCTAAGATTAAGTCGGTACAATGTGTGTTACAAGGTGTCTAATACAACAGCTTCCGCTTTTGCATCAACAAATCTCCGACTGCTTTGTAATCTGCTGTATTATCTATAACAACTTGGACAACATTATCTTCCCTAACCTCCTCAACAACATCATTAATCATCTTAAAACCTTGTATGCAGTCTTGCTTATGTCTGATTGTGGACCTCCGTTTTTCGGGCCATACCTCTGAGCGGGAGAGATACGTGAACTGACTCTTTTTTATCGCTTATGCTTTCGCATTTTTGAAAATTCACAGAGTCGCCACCGACCTTTTATTTTATCCAATTAAGGAAAGGTTTATAAAAGAAACAGAAAAAAGACCTTTAAGAAATTCTGGGTAAGGGGGTAGGTTATACAAAGAGAAGGTGTTAGCACCCTTTGTATCCATGGTTATCCATGGGCTCTTAAGTTTGCTTAGCTCACTTGTTTTTCGATCACTTTTCAATTGCTTTAGAATGCTCATATGTGGTTTCAAATACCTTTGTAAATTGAATTTGTAATGATCCTTGTGCGGATGTATACAAAATGTTTGTTTATCTTTCGAAAGATGTTTTGAAAAGAACGTTAACTTTGTAATGATCCGTGTTTGGATGTATACAAAATATTGTCTTTTTGGAAAGTTTTGTTTTGAAAAACAACAGTGTATGAGAATTTTGTTTGTTTTGATTTGAGCAAGCAAACTAGGAGGTCTACCCTGAGTTGTAAGGTCTTTATCCTATTTCCTTTAAAAATCTATCCTTTCACCGGATACAAACAAAAGGTTCGATTTTGTACTCGAAACAGTAGAATTTTGACTTTGATTTTGAAAAGAATGAGAAGGGATTACCTTAAAAGGTGCAAGTGTGATTGTGATTGGATTCAGATATTTTATCTTTGAAGTTAGTGATCTAACGGTTCAATTTTATCTTTGACATACACGCAGTTTATATTTGCTGGAAATTAAAATGCGGAAATGTAAAGTGCGGAAAGTAAATCTACGCTATTACATCGATTGTGCAGGAAATGTAAACTAAGTCTATTTACATGATTTTGACAACCTATACATTTATCTAGGAATTTAAATTGCAATAAGATAAATAGAGAAATGCATGTTTTTGGTTTTTTTTTATGATTGATTTTAATTTAAAATTAATGCATAATTAATTAAATTAAAATGAGAAAAAGAAAATAAATTTAAACCTAGAAATTAAGCTTAAAAATATGTTCAAATGTGCTTGTTAATTAATATTAAAACAAAACTAATTTTTTTTGGAATTTTTGAAATTGATTTGAAGTTTATTAAGTTAATTAAGACATAATTATGCAAATAATTATACAAATAATTAAAACTTAAAGAGAAAATTATCCTAAATATGTACAAAATTAGTTTATAATATATAAACAATATTTAATATAAAGAACAATTTTTTTTATGATTTTTTTTGATTGGTTGAAAATAATTAAAAAGCAAATATATAAATATATACTAATTAATTATGCAAAATATTGGAATTATGAAGAAAAATAAAATATTTTTATTTCAGAAAATAATATATTATTTTAGAAGCTTAAAAATATTTTTTGTGTATTTTTTGGATTTTTTTAAACTATTTTTAATTAATTTTGCAAAGAAATTAAAATAGAAATAAAAAATAAAAGGATACTAATCAGATGTGGTTGATTATGAGGGAGTATGATGTTCATGCATGATCTGGCGCGTTGGATTGGATGGAAAGTGGATCAGAAGGCTCAGATTTTGAGGCGCATGGCAATCAGTATACCTGCAAAACACTTGATTAGAGGAAAATTTAAAAGAACGCGCGCGCTGGCTGGCCAATGGGGTGAGGACACGCATCATCTTCAACCTCCAGACACCACTTTTAACAGCGCTTTCTGGCTAGAAGCGCTGTAATAGATTAAACTCATCCCTGCAAAATAGCGAATAGGTGTAAACAAGCATAGAAATCAGGCGCGATAGGACCATTAAATTCGTCTTGTTCCACTGAATGTAACCATGCCCTTAATTTGGTTTAATTTTGGCTCTGATGAAGAACCCTAAATTTGAGCTTAGAAACCCTAAAATGGTGGTTTTGTGCAAACGGTCATTAAAACTTAATTAAAGCTCCAGAAACGAGCAGAGCACCATTCTAAACACAAATATATATCTACATCTTGTTAAATGTGCGTGTATGATCAGATATGAGTTGGTTTTTGTTTGAGCAAATCGTGACCTGTGTGGCTCGATTCAATGAGGTTTAAGACTTGCAATTGATTGGAATAGTTTCAGTGAAGCTCAGAGATGATGTTTGAATGTTTAGTTTGTATTGAAATTGACTGAAACAAAATTCGAATTTCAAGTTTCTTTGAATATTACAAGTTGTTACAAGAGTGATATATGCTTATGAATGCTTCTGAATTCGTCCTCCTTTGATTGTGAAGTGTTATAGCCTTTATATAGACTATGTTGTGCTTAGAATTGAAGCTAAGAAGCATCTTGTTGCCTTTGTTGAATTCTTGATTTTTTATATTAAAACCTTTGAATTGTTGACCAAGTCTTGCTTCCCTTCAATGCTCTTGCCTTGTACCTCAATCCTCTGCAGAAAATTGAAGATTTTTGGATGACTCATGCTTAGATTGTAAGCTATCCATTATCCATTCATTTTTCCTTTTAATTTAATCTTAAAATAAGATAAAATTAAGCCAAAAATGGATAAAAATGGTATGGGCTTAGTCTTGGTCGTGGGAGGCCCATAATATTATGGAAATGATGTTTGAACCATGAAAACTTGGCCCCATTTGGAAAAAATACATTTTTGAGCAATGTTGGTTTCATGCATTTTCCCAAAATTTAGCCAACTTCAACAAGGTGTAAATCCCTCAATTTTTGTCATATGAAGGAGTTCTTGCACTTTTTGGAAACCTCAAAGAGTCCTCTAACCAATGTCTTTGGTCTCATGTCAAAATGATTTTTGATGCTCCTTGTGTGTCCTTTTGAAAAAAATGTCTTTTTGTTGACTTTGAAAATGACCTGTAATGTCTTTGGTCATATTTTTCAAATGGTGAATGCAATGACCATGGGATCAATTGCATTTGAAATATAATTGAATTTCCTTCAAAATGAGCTTTGGTTTGAATTTTTTGGATGAAGGATGAGAGAGTTATGACCAGTCAAAGTTGAGTTGACTTTTCAGGCAAAAACCCTAATTTTGAATCTTAGGGTTTTGTTGATTTTTGATCTTTCCTTGATGAATTATGATCATCCAATGATCAAATGATGAATCCTTTGACAAAATATGGACTTTAACAAAAAAATTCATTTTGACTGTCTGTTGACTTTTTGGTCAAACGGGTCGTCTGTTGACTGTTTGAGCTGCTGACAGTGCGTCCGAGTGAATTGAAGTTTGAAAATTTGTATGATGGTACTTTGAGATATATGGATGTGCATGAAATCCATTTGAGGTCTCAAAAACTTGTTTCTCCTGTAAAAACAAGAAAACCCTAGTCAGGGACTGTTTGTGTAGGAGATAGTTAAGCGTACCTGATTTTTGTGCAGTGTTGAGTCTCTGCTAATCGCGTGATATTCAGAAGACTTCTAGAACAAAAATCTTGGAATTTTGAATTGTAAAAGATTGATTTGATTGATGGTACAAAACACTGAGAATTGTACTGCCAGCAGTTTGGCTGTCAACTGACTGTTCAGGTATTGACGTAGCAGTTAGAGTGAAAAATCAACAGTCAAAGTTAATTTTCTTTTTTTTTGTTGTTTTTGTTTTTGTTTTATGTGAAAAATGAAAGTTTATTTACATGACTTGTTTAAAAAACACAGACATAATAAATAACTAATATTTACTGTATGCGGGCAAAATTACCGATAATAACCCTGAAAATCATTTAATGCACAGAAAAATGAATATTTGACTGGCAGAAAACACACAAAATATTATCTGAGTAACTAAGCAATATTATGACAAATAGTACAACATTTAATACTGACAGTACAAATATTACATACTATATTGAACAGTACGAATAAACGGTACATTTAAGAAATAAGAAATACGGCAAATTTTAAGAATGACGATTGATAACCCATGCTACAAATAGTAACATGTAGATGATTGGGAGCATAAGCATCCCAGGTCCACAGTGTTCCGGGCTATGTAGACAGAAGAAAGACATGATCACCGTAGCAATGGCGATGACCATAAGAAAACACGTTTCCCACCGCTTCGCCATTTTGTCGGGGAAGAAGAAAGGATGGATTATGAAGTAGAAATTTGAGAGATGAATTAGAATTTGATGTGAGATTTTTATGAAAAAATGAGAGGTATTTATAGAGTGGAAAGAAGGATAGAGACGTTGGGGAATGATGTGATTCCGTACAAAAGGAAAATTTGAGTGGAAGTAAGATTTGAAAGAAAGTGTATGATAGTGTTGGGAAAAAGAGAGATGTAGAGAATAAAGTTAGGATTTAATTTTTGAAAAAAGAGATTTGAAAATATTTTTGAAAATAATGGAATATAGTACAAAAATTAGTGGGAAACAAAAGATAATAATAATCTATTTGTTACCAGTACAGTCTGGGTTTCCTGATTCATCGCCTGCAAAAAGATTTAACTTTGTACCAATTGTGTCAGTACTATTTATCTGTAAATAAATAAATAGCATGTGTGAAGTAATAAACAGTATTTTGCGTTTGCGTAAGAATAAATTCAACTGCAAGCCAAATTACTGTATAAGAAAAATTCTAAAAACTAAGTATTTCATATGTCAGGATATTTGTTGAAATAAAAATCCATGATTATATGAGACTCTTAATTTTCAGATTGGAGTTTTCTTGAAAAAAGATGCGGGCAAATTTTGGGGTATAACACTGATACATCAATAGATTTCAAGAAAACATGACCTTTAGGATTATTCACCAAAAAATTAAGTATAGTCATTCTCCTCCTATCGGTCCACCCGTCAGTCTTATGGTGCATCAAAACTTCTTCCAAAAAGCCCTATGTTCATCTAAATAATCATTGATCCTATTCAAGTGATGATTTAAATATTTCCCTCGAATCCCATAATTGGATGGTGGTTTAAATCCTGGACCATATTTAGCAACAACTTCAAACATATGATTACATTCTTCACTATTTTTGACATTAAATGGAATACCATTGGTGTGAATACTTAGAACGATGGCCTTACACGTATCTTCCCTCATCTCCTTTTTCCACGTGATGTTAATGGTTGCTTAAGAAGTCACTCATACACCACTTTTCTAAAACATATTTGTGGTGTTCAAAATCTATTCTTCGCTTTTTGTTTTTGCAACAAAGTTGGATGATCCACCGACACTATTAGGCTCTTCAATTTCATACAAATTTGGTTTCATAATTAACTTAGTTTGCAAATCAATAACAACAGTCATTATTCCCTTTTTAACTTCATCCAGAATAGCTCTGCAAGGTTTCACGTCCTTACTATAACCATTTAAATGATGTTTGAGTCGATGCACTCCTCCACTAAACTCTTCCCCACAATAGTTGCACTGCAACCTTTTTGTGTTCGGAGAAGGAAAACAATGCTTCCATGCCGGATTTGATTTATCTTCGCGATGGGGTCCATAACCACCAAATCAAGTGGATGCAATACGAAGAGCTTATCTAAAATGGGGTCCATATCAAATTCATTTAGAAAACTATCCTTTGTCCGGTAACAAGGATCATCCAAAAATATTTCAACATACTTGGTTTAGCATATTTCCATCATGGTTAGAATATTCAACATACTTTGTCTCTATTTCTATGGGTTTTAGAAATTAGAAGAAAGTTAGGAATGGAAAACATTGTTCCTTTCTTAAACACGTAGGGAAGGATCCTTGCTCACCACACAACAATGCAATGAAACCTTGTAAAGACTTGTTGAATCAAGATGGTCATATTAGAAATGTTATTCAAGTACAAAGTTCAAGTCAAAGAATGAATAATCAGTTACGACTCAAGACTTCAATTGACATTGTTCGTTGGTTAACACTACAAGCTTGTGCTTTTAGGGGTCACGATGAAACTAGCAAATCAAGAAATAAAGGTAACTTTCTTGAGTTATTGAAACTTTTAGCATCCTATAATGATGAAATTGCAAAAGTTGTGTTGGAAAATGCTCCACAAAATTGAAAGTATACTTCACATCAAATTTCAAAAAGAGCTCTTAAAAATTCTTTCTAGTAGGATGAAAAAGAGTATTCGTGAGGAAATTGTTGATTCCAAATTTTGCATCAATTTTGATGAAGCTCGTGATGAGTCAAAAAAGGAACAAATGGCTCTTGTATTAAGATTTGTTGATAAAGTTGGTTTAATACAAGAGAGATTTTTTTATGTGGCACATGTTAAAGATACCACATCTTTAACTCTTAAGGAAGCAATATGTGATATACTTTCTTGACATAACCTTGATGTTTCTAACATTCGTGGCCAAGGGTATGATGGTGCTAGAAATATGAGAGGATAATGGAATGGTTTACAAGCCCTCTTTATGAAGGATTGTCCTTATGCATACTATGTTCATTGTTTTGCTCATCGATTGCAACTTGCATTAATTACATCATCAAGAGAAGTCAAACCTGTTCATAAATTTTTTGAGAAGCTGATCTTTATTGTGAATGTTGTTTGTTCTTCTACAAAGCGCCATGATGAGTTACAAGCTACCCAATTAGAAGAAATTGCTTATTTGTTAGAGATTGATGAGATTGTAACTGGTTAAGGTGCAAATCATGTTGGTACATTGAAACGAGCTGGAGATACTCGTTGGAGATCACATTACGATTCTATTTCTAGCTTGATAAACATGTATGAAGCAACTTGTTCAGTTTTTAAAAAAATTGCAAAAGATATAAGAAGTTATGCTACACGTGGGGATGCAGATAGTTGTTACAATTACTTGAAGGCATTTGATTTTATATTTATTTTGCACTTGATGAAAGAAATCATGGTAATAACAGATATGCTTTGTCAAGCTTTACAAAAAAAATCAAGATGTAGTTAATGCTATGAACTTGGTTCGTTCAACAAAAAATATTAATTATGTTCATTCAACAACAAGATTTGGACGCTCCCGTCTTGAAGAGAATCAAGTCACGATTCAACATTACTTTAAACTTGAAATCTTTTTCACTACCATTGACAAACAGTTACAAGAGTTTAATAGCAGATTCAGTGAGCAATCAATGGATTTGTTAACTCTTTCTTGTTCTTTGTCTCCTAAGGATGGATATAAAGCTTTTAGCATTGATACTATTTGTTCTTTAGTTCAAAAATTTGATCCTATGGATTTTAGTGATCAAGAGAAGAATAATTTGCAATTTCAACTCCAACATTTTCTATTTGTTGTCCGTCAAGCATCAAACTTGAATAATTTATCAACTATTCAAGAAATATGTTCATGTTTAGTTGCATCTGGACAGGCTGAAACTTACTTCTTGATTGATAGACCACTTCGTCTTATCACGACTCTTCCCGTTTCTACGGCCACAACTGGGAGATCTTTTTCAGCAATGAAAATTATTAAGACTAAGTTGAGAAACAAGATGGATGATGGGTTTCTTGGAGATAGCATGACAGTATATATTGAAAGGGAGATTAATGCAAGCATTAGTTCTGAGTTAATTATTGATGATTTCAAGTCACTCAGAACGCGTAAGGCATTACTTTAAGGTAGTTTTAAGTCATGTAATTTAATTTTTTAGTAATTAACTTTATATTTATTTTAACTTTAATGTTTTATTTAAAATATTATTGATATTTTATTTATAATATTTATTTTACATTAACGTCCCTCCCAAAATTTTTTAGCTGGCTCCGCCACAGTATGTATGTATGTATATATATATATATATATATATATATATATATATATATATATATATATATATATATATATATATATATATATATATATATATATATATATATATATATATATATCTTTAAATCAAGTTGTTAAAGTAATCAATTCAAACATCTTCTTTAACTTGTAAAATAGTTCAATTTTCACAGACTTTATAAATATATATGTAATTTATTCTTTAGTTAGGCAATACTCGATCAACGATTCTTTTTCAGCTATCAATTATCTTATATTATGAAACTGAGTTTCAATATGCTTGGTGTAACACCCCGATATCTGTTACACGCATCAACCGTGTCGGCCAACCGAGCATGTCACCAGCTTAATCAATAATCCCCCTAGGTCCGCTTATCGGCTGCCTAGGAAATATTGTTTTTGCCTCCCGCAGGAATCGAACCATGTACCTAGGGGTTAAATATGTATTCATAGCAATTCTTGCTACCACTTGAGCTACTAGCTCAAGTGGTAGCAGGAATTGCTATGAATACGTATTTAACCCCTAGGTACATGGTTTGATTCCTGCGGGAGGCAAAAACAATATTTCCTGGGCAGAATCAATAATCCCCCTAGGTCCGCTTATCGGCTGCCCAGGAAATATTGTTTTTGCCTCCTGCAGGAATCGAACCATGTACCTAGGGGTTAAGTACATATTCATAGCAATTCCTGCTACCACTTGAGCTAACTATCCATGAAAAGTTAGATTCTTACTCACTACAATTACTAACTTGATGTAACAGAATTTATTTGTTGGACTGTTTTTATTTTTGCATATCACTTATAAATTCTTCTCAACTACACTGTTTGAGTGACACAACTAGTTGATGCAATATATTCTGCTTCAATTATTTAAAGTGCATTAATATATTGTTTATTCGAAGACCACAATATTGCACCAGTACCCAAATGAAATGCACACCATGATGTTCTCTTTCTTGTTTCTATATCGCTTCCCCAATCACTACTTGTATATATATACGACTAATGTGTGATTCTTCCATGAATATATAAGCAATCCAACTTCGTATACTATATTTTCTCTTGTGGTAATCAGATATCTCAGAATTCCAATCAAAAACTTATATTGGGTTGAGTCTACCCACTCGCCATCATTTCCTCTTGCCAACTTCAACTTTTCTTCAATGTACGTGTAAATTGGCTTTGAATTTTCCATCTTGAGCTTCTTCAAAATAACACATGCATACTTCTTTTAAGAAATAAAAATTCCATAGTTTTATTGGATGACTTCAATGTCAAGGAAATAGGACATTAGACCCAAATCCGTCATTTCAAAAAACCTTATCATAACCTCCCTAAATTCTGTAGCCATCCTTGAATTATTTTTGGTAAAAATCAAATCATCAACATACAAGCAAACAATAAGAACATCTCCATGCTCGAAAATTTTAATATATAACATGTGCTCAAACAAACATCTATGAAAATTATTCCACACAAAATAAGAATCATTCTTCTTCTACCAAGCTCTCGGCACACATTTCAAGCCATATAATGCTTTCTCCAATCAGTAGACTTTATCTTCATTTCCTTTGACTACATATCTTGCAATCTGCTCAACATACATTTCTTCTTCCAAATTACTATTAATAAACTCATACTTAACATCCATTTTGATATATTTTCTAAATATTTTGAGTAGAGATCGAAATAAGCATTCGAATTGTATCCAATATTGCAATAGGAGAAAAAACCTCAAAGTAATCAATACCTGGTTTTTGTTTGTACCCATTAGCCACCAACCTCGCTTTAAGGCGATCATCAATTTCACCATTGGGTTTGTACTTTGTCTTGTACACCCACTTCACTCATATAGGCCTTTTGTCTGTTGTCAAATCTCATGTTTGATTCTTCTCAATTGCATTGGTTTCTTCATTCATGTCTTTTCTCACATTTTCATCACTCAAGCCGTCTTCAAAATTTAATGGCTCACAATCTACAAATAAATTAAAATTGATAATCTCTTCACCAGATGGTTCATTATTGTTACCCAAAACACAATCTTGCAGTCTGGATGATAATCCACACGACCTTTGTTGTCTGTTGGATGTTTCTAGATCATGAGGTGTTGGATTATGTTCATTCTCGTCTTCATAATCATTTGAAGTCACTATTGGATCCTTTTGTAACTTTGAGGACCAATCCCATATTCCTCCTTCATCAAAATTCTCATCTCGATTGGTAGTCCCCTTCATTGCCTCTAAATTATAAAGCTTATAAGCCTTTGAGTTTGAACTGTAACCAACAAACATACATCTTTATCATTTGTCATGTAACTTCTTTCTCAGTTGATCTAGTACATGAGCATATGAAATACATCCAAAAACTCTAAGGTGTCAGATTAAAAGTCTTCTTCCACTCCAAGCTCCTTTGGGAGTCTTTTGTTGAACACTTTTTATTAGACATCTATTTAAAATATAAACTGCAGTAGCCATTAATTCTGCCCAAAATTCTTTTGGCATTTGTTTGGATATTAGCATACATATCACCATATTCATGATTTTTCTATTCCTTCTTTCAGCAACTCCATTCTGCTGAGATGTGTATATTTTTGTTAATTGATGCTCAATTTCATGTTGCTCAAAGAAACTTGTACCAATGAGGTATTCTTGACCTCGGTCTGTTCTCAATGTTTTGATTTTACAACCACTTTATTTTATATAAATTCCTTGAATGTCTTGGAGGCATCGTACATTTTTTTATTTTTGTTTCAAGAAATACATCCAAGCATTTTTGTGTAAAATCATCAACAAAAGTAATAAAGTACTTGCAACCATATTTCCACTAAACACAAGCATGAATGAATTATCTGCAACAATTTCTTCGCTCTCCAAGATATTCCAGCTGGAAATGAGTCTTTATGCTTTTTTCCTATTTGACAAGTCCCGCCACATACTTCATTTGAAATATTCATAAAAAGCAAACTAGAAACATATTATTTTCGTGATAGGTAATTCAAGCAAGAGAAATGAAAGTGACCAAATCTCATGTGCCACAACCAATCATCATTTGGAATAATAGAACTCAAGCAAGGAAATTTTTCATGTTGAATTTTCAAAGGGATAGGTGGTTCGATGTCATTCTTACCATTGTGATAAATATACCATTTCTGTAAATCAACGTCCACAAACTATTGTGAATATGTATGTTGTAACCTTTCTTTGAAAGTTGTCCTATACTCAATAGATTGTGATGTAGACCAAGAGTATAAAAAACACCAACAATAAAGTTTTGTGACCCAACTTTCAACCTTATAGAAATTTGGCCTTTCTCCAAAATGAGAATAGAATTGTTTCCAAAACTTACCACTAACTTTATTGTTTCATCTAGAGAATAAGTAATTCCGTTTTCCACACATATGATTACTATTTCTAGTGTCCAAATACCAAATATTTTATTCTTCTACAAATGCTTTACTTGCCAAAAATAAATTTTATGGATTTTTAAGGTACCCACCGATATTTTGATACGAACTTTCTGCCACTTTTACCTGATATTTGTATCTGCAATCAGCTGATTTGTGTCCAAACTTTACACAATTATAACAAGTAGAATTTCTCCTTTTTTTATTGTAGTTACTTCTTCCTTGACCATGGTTACACATGCAGGATAGAAAAAGGAATTTTTAGAAACTTACTAAAGTTTGGAGCTTTGAGAATTGTTGAAATGTGTTGATATTAGGAGTTGAAATGAGTAGAAATTAGTTGATGTGAGTTTTGAAAGTAGAGATTTTGAGAGGTTTTGGGTGTTTGAGTTTGAAAGTAGAGATTTCGTGGATTTAATGTATAAATCCTAATTCGGAGATACATCTCCGAAAAGTCCAAAATTTAATAAAAAATGTGTTTTGAAGATGCAGCTCCGAAAATATCTCTAAAAAATAAAATATGATGCGTTCGAAGATACATCTCCGAATCAGAGAATAAATCTGAAAATGATAATGGCGTGTGGGTCATTAGACCAAATTATTGTAACAATTTCAAGTGTCTTTTTAAAAATAATAATAATAATAATAATAATAATAATAATAATAATAATAATAATGTTTAGTGATAAACAATATTTACAAAGAAAAGGTGCACCGCCTTATTCCGCGAATACGATAGTACCGACGCGCCCTAATCCGCGAAGCCAAACATTATAAATAGCAACAAAATCAAAGAAACAACAACGTTGCTTCAATCAAATCATTTCTCTCTAACAATCTTATTTCTCAATCTTTGGTCTGCTCTCCTCTTGCTGTGTTCAATTCTGCTTCTGATGGAATCACCACATTCATCACCACATTCTCAGATTTCCTTTTCCTCACCCCCACCGCCACCAAAACCTAATAAGAAACGAAAGATCCAGTTTCTCAGATTTCCTTTTCCTCACCCCCACCGCCACCAAAACCTAATAAGAAACTAAAGATCCAGTTTTTAGATGACATTCCTCCTCAAATCATCACACTATCATCACCTCACCGTACTCCCTCACTACTGCTCAAAAGACGCTTGGAATTCATGGATGAAATCATTGAGCTCGGTGAGATGCGTTTGGAACTGTATCGTCTCATGGAGGAGACCCAAGAAGCCATCGACGCTGAAAGAAAGAGGAAAATTGCAATCTTGATGTCATTTAGATAGTAACTCTCAACTTATTGTTCCTTTCAATTCATTATGCATTTCTGCATTCATTCTTGATCATCTGTCAAGTATGTTGTTTTATTTCTGTATTATTGATGAGCTGGACAAAATCCGTCTTCAGGTAATGTATATGTCTAAAAAGTTACTTTATAGTCTAAAAAGTTACTCTTTTTATTTCCCAAAATTATTTTGAATCCATTACTAACTTGATCGTCGGAGACTTTGCAGGTACCACACCTTTTGTTAGAAATATGGTATGATAATCCTGGATATCTTCAAGAATCGTGTTTGTTCACTTTCCGAACAAAGTATTTCGACCCTATTCTTGTCGGGTTCACGAAATCTTTGCGGGAATAATTCTTGAAGAACAATCTGTTTCTGACAATAGAGAGAGATCAGAATGTAGATAGGAAGTATGTAATTTCGTGTCCCAAATCGAGACCAAAAGACTCCTTATATAGGAGACCAATAATAGAAACGAACAGACACACCTTTTCGGAAAACAGTTATGTCTGTTGGAACGGGTGCAACTATTCAAACGAATTGTTATGTCCGTTGGGAAAGGGTGCAACTATTCAAACGAAATTTTTGCTCGGGGCGCTGCCCCTTGGACCCCGGCAGGGGCTCCGCCCCTTGGACCCCGACGGGGCGCTCCCCCACACCCCGCCAGGGGCTACGCCCCTTGGATCCCCATTTCTATTGTTCATATTCAATTACACGTTTGGCTCGACGAGCGTGCACTCCGCACTACCCTAACTCGTTTCAAACTTAACGCATAATTGCATTGGCCTATAGTAAATCACATTACTACCAAAATGCATTGATGATACTAAAATCACCAACACCTTTGCTATGATATGCTCATGTCACGATTAGGTCAAAATCAATCTTGAGGTCATTCTTTTGTTTCACTCTTTTCATTTGGTTTGATTTGCTTGAGCTCAACAAATTATTCAGGTTCATTCGTTGATTTCATTTATCTAATTAATATGTACTTGTTTTATAAAAATGTCAAATCTTTTCTTGATTTGAACACTTTTTTAGTTGTCCTAATGAGCTTATTTACTTGGAAGAAGGTTGGTGAATATTAAAATGATATAGTTAATATCTATCATGTCATTGCCCTTACTGTGATATAACAGTTAATTGTTTGTCCCACATTCTCTCATATGGTAATCAATCATGTTTCTGTTTATGTCCTATAGAATGCATACATGTTAATCTTGATGTTATGATATTGTTTCTATTTCAATTTTTCCTTCATGAATGACCATTTGATTATGTTTGAGTTTGGCTTTAGATTATTTCTTCCATTGTTTGATTTGAATAGGGTTTGCACTTTAATAGTTGGAATCTGTCATATTAATCAATCAATGATATGAATCTAAATTCTGCTGTAACAATCTGATTTAGTTCAAACTCCTAAGTTTTGTTTATGTCATTATTAGAAAGCAATCGAATCAACTATAGTTGTTTGCATTTTTCAGGGGTTACTAGAATTAGGACCCACCAAGGAAGCATGTGTATCTGACTTTTTCATTGTATTGGATTCTGTTGTTTCACTTATTGATAGCAATTTAAGGCTTCCCATACCGCACCATTTTTGCAGAGATATGTTTTTTCGACTCACCCTTAGTTTTCTTTAATGCAATGATTAAATGAGCTTGCTCTTTGTCTGATTTCAATATTTCTTCCATATTAAATTTGGCGGCCTTACTTCACTTGTTCATTTCATTTTTGCTGATTTTATAGTAATCTGTGATCAGTTCCATAAGATACAGAAAGAGATGCAGGGCATCTTTGATTTGGAAGTATAATCTGGTCTGCATCCCAGCTATTTTTTGTACTGAGTTCCATGCACTTCATTATAATTAAATCACATACATTTGTGATTCTACTAGATGAAAAGTGTTACTTGTTTGTTAATTTCTCTGTAGCACCTACACCTCTTATCAAATGTAGTAACAATGTCTTTAATAGATATTGATGTACATGAACTTGAGAAGTTGCATTCTGTTTTTAATTCATTTCAAATCCTGGTAATTTCCGATGCTCTTGGTGGATTGTTGTTGGTTTAGCTGCAAGTCATGCTAGAGGTGTTCTAAAGGTAAGGTTTACTTTGTGTACTTAATTAGTTAGCAATGTTTTCTCATCCTGTATCATGTGGTTGGCTGCAGGAAACAAATGCTATGCATTTGATGATGTTGTTTTTTCTAATGACAAATGTTAGTATGTAAGTTTTATGTTGTGGGTGGGAATAGAGCCATCAACCTTAACTCTCTCACTTCAACCTCCAACCATCAAGCCAACCTTATATCTCTCTACATGATGATATGGTCTAGTTTTGTCTTTGCTTTTTGGAGCTTTTAATGAAAGAGATAATTATTTCAATTTATAGGTGGAGTTGTAGAGGCAGTCACTGCACAAAATTTTGGTACATAATTGAGTTATTGATAATTTCATACTGGACCATATGAATTTGTTGAAGAATTTTGCAGTTACATAATATTATTATATTTGTATGACTTCTAAAATCATTTTATTGGGATCTTGGGCAAAAGACATCCTTCATATTATTTGAATTGTACAAATTTTCTGAAGTGGTTTTCCTTCAATGTGGTTGCAGGGATTTGTCATTGTCTCAGCTCATTTTAAGGTAGTATGTTGTTTTATTTTCCAAAATAATTTTGAATTCATAACTAACTTGATCGTCGGAGTCTTTGCAGGTACCACACCTTTGCTATGCTCATGAGTATGATCAAATATAAAGGAAAGCCAACATCTCAAAAACATGGTAGGAAGTTTGCTTTGCTGTGATCGGTTCCACGAGATTTAGAAAGTGATACAGACACACCTTTGATTTGGGTTGCTGGTCATGCTCAACAAGCTGCTAGAGTGTTCCTGAACAGAAGCTGCCCGCGGTCTACCGTATTGGAAGCACAATCTGTTCTTCAACCCAACTATGAGTGGACGACTGTCATTGACATGAAGGCCTGCTGGAACATTGGAAGGGCAGAAGGTGAAAATGTTGGCTGACAACTGGTTCTGGGTCAGACTGAGTTTGAATTGTGGTGCTAGGCAAGGATGTGACATGTGTAGACTTTATAAGCGGATATTGGCGTATTGGCGTATATGAATGAGAATGGAGAAGAGCCTTGTTTCAATGTGAGGAGGGTGTGATGGAGAGGAAATGAGTTCAGCTGTGGCAACTTAGTGCTGGTGGAAGGGATGGGAAATTACGCGATGCAGGAAGCAGGTGATAAACTAGTGGGGAATGTGGGAATAGTTGGATCAAGTAAATATGGCATGAAATTTGGCATACATCAGTGCCAAATCATTACTTTGTCAAATATCTTTGTTTCCCCGCTTTTATGCTCATTACTTGTTGGTGATTTTAGTATCATCAATGCATTTTGGTAGTAATGTGATTTACTATAGGCCAATGCAATTATGCGTTAAGTTTGAAACGAGTTAGGGTAGTGCGGAGTGCACGCTCGTCGAACCAAACGCGTAATTGAATATGAATAATAGAAACGGGCATAACGTTTCGTTTGAATAGTTCCACCCGTTCCCAACGGACTTAACGATTCGTTTGAATAGTTGCACCCGTTCCCAACGGACATAACGATTCGTTTGAATAGTTGCACCCGTTCCAACAGACATAACTGTTTCCGAAGAGGTGTGTCTGTTCGCTTCTATTATTGGTCTCCTATATAAGGAGTCTTTTGGTCTCGATTTGGAAGACGAAATTACATACTTCCTCTCTACATTATGATCTGTTCTCCATTGTCAGAAACAGATTGTTCTTCAAGAATTATCCCCGCAAAGATTTCGTGAACCCAGACAAAGAATAGGGTCGAAATACTTTGTTCGGAAAGTGAACAAACACGATTCTTGAAGATATCCAGGATTATCATACAAATTCTCTAACAAACGAACAAAGTAATTTTTCTGATAATCATGGCTGGAGGAGGAAGCACCGTCAAGGAGATGACTAAAAGTTTCAGAAAATTGGACAAGTTGCATGGACAATAATCGACATCACAAAAATACAAATCCTCTATAATAATTCCAGAGCACTCTTCGCTACATTCGAGTTTTCGTCGGTCTTGCGCAAACTCGAGAAGACTGGATTATCCTGGTTGTTACTGCGTAGAAACTCCAAGACAAATTGGGAGTGCTTGAAATACTATAAAGAAAGTGTTCCGTACACAATTCTAACCTTGATTCCATTCGGTTTAAATTGATTTTTCTAACAATCTTATAGTATTTTGTTTAATGATAATGGAGACTTCCGTTTCAAGCATTAAAGAATGAACTGATGTATCATGGACTCATTCTGAATACAAGAATAATAATTGTCATCATAAATCCGGGTACGTTCTTATTAATTTTCATAGAAATTAATGTGCAGTGAAAATCTAATATCAAATTTTAAATATGAATCTTTTCTAAAGGTTGGTTACCAATATTATAAGTTTTTCATTAATGCTTAATTCGATAATTTAAAATCTTTTGAGTATATGCACTTTTCTATTATAATATATTTGTTATCACAGGGTGTTGATATGTTGTTAGTGTAATGCATTCTGCATTCAGGCAACGTATCCGAAACGAAATCTTATAAAGCATGTTCTTTTTTGAATAATATTGTGACAATGAAAAATTAATTAAGTCTATATATTATCATGCATTGCAACGCTTCACACCCATATTCAAAATTTATTGAGATATGAAACATTTCCACTGTAACATCTCGTTTGGTATGCGATATTACATAGTGTTTCGATTGAATATCGTTTAAGATGAAATCTTTTTAAAATATTTATTAACATGATTATGATCATTATGATTTTCATTAATAATTGGATGTTTGTGTATTCTGTATGTATATGTTTTATCAAGTCAATTTAATATCACAATTGTTGATATTAATATTAGATGTCAAAATATATAAATGTTTATTATTAATTGGTGCAGAATTCACATATATCAGAATTCATATATATCATGCATGTATCTTAAATCTTGCATAAGTTTTGTTATTATATTTATTTTGGATTCAATTAAAATTTGTAATTTGAAATTTTAAAGTATAAATTGAACTGGTTGATTATTAAAGTAGTCGAATTTATTAAAGTTCATGATTTTAAATTATGCAATTGAGTTTTGATTTGTATTCTATGTGACTAACATGTTTATGTTCAATGAGACTTTTTATTATAAGACACATGAAGATCATTTAAAGATGGTTCATGACTTCTATGAATTTGGAGTCTTATTAAATCCCCTTATATAGAATTTTGAGAACCTTATTGTGGATGATAAAGAATTCGAGATTCTCACAAGTTAAAAACCTTGTGAGGAAAGTTCTCCAAGGATTGTTGAAAACACAAATCAAAAGTTCGTCAACGATTGCTATGCATTAAATATATTTTGGATATATATTTAAAAGGAAGTATCATAGTGATGATACACTAAACATCTACAAGAATTCATTAGTAACCAAAGGCTTCAGACAAAAAGAAGGGATTGATTATTTCGATACCTATGCTCCAGTTGCCCGTATCACTACTATTAGATTGTTGATTGCCTTGGCGGCTATTCATAATCTAGTGATTCATCAAATGGATGTCAAAACAACATTTCTGAATGGTGATTTGAAAGAAGAAGTGTATATGAAGCAACCTGAAGGTTTTGTAATGCATGGTAATGAGCACAAAGTGTGTAAGCTAGTTAAGTCGTTGTATGGGCTGAAACAAGCTCCGAAGCAGTGGCATCAAAAGTTTGATGAGGTTGTTTTGTCTAATGGTTTCATTCTAAACCAAGCTGACAAATGTGTATATAGCAAATTCGATACATCCGGTAAAGGAGTTTTCATTTGTCTATATGTTGATGACATGTTGAACTTTGGCACCGACCAAAATCAAGTTGATAAAACAAAGAATTTCTTGTCATCAAAGTTCTCCATGAAAGATATGGGAGAAGCGGACGTTATTCTTGGTATTAAGATTAAACGGGAGAATAAGGGAATTGTAATTACGCAATCTCATTACGTTGAGAAAATACTCATGAAGTTCAATTATGAAAATTGTTCTCCAGTAAGTACTCCCATGGATCCAGGAGAAAAGCTTATGCCAAATACAAGTAAACCTGTGGATCAACTCGAATACTCAAGAGCTATAGGCTCTTTGATGTATGCTATGATTAGCACTAGACCGGATATTGCGTATGCGGTTGGAAAGTTGAGTAGATTTACTAGTAATCCTAGAAGACATCATTGGCATGCGATAACTAGGGTATTCAAGTACTTGAAGGGTACTATGAATTATGGATTTTCATATATGGGATTTCCTTCGGTGTTAGAGGGTTATTCGAATGCTAGTTGGATAAATAATGTTGAAGATTCATCCTCTACAAGTGGATGGGTGTTCTTGCTTGGGGGAGGTGCCATCTCATGGGCTTCCAAGAAGCAAACATGTATAACTAGTTCCACAATGGAATCTGAGTTTGTAGCATTAGGTGCTGCTGGTAAAGAAGCAGAATGGCTAAGGAACTTGGTATATGAGATTCCGATATGGCCTAAACCGATATCACCAATTTCTATCCGTTGTGATAGCAGTGCCACACTGGCTAAAGCGTATAGTCAAATATACAATGGAAAGTCTAGACATTTGGGTATTAGACATAGTATGATTAGGGAATTAATCATGAATGGGGTGATATCTATTGAGTTTGTTCGGTCGCAACAAAACTTAACTGACCACTTGACGAAGGGGTTAGCAAGAGACTTAGTGAAGAAGTCGGTAATTGGGATGGGATTAAAGTCCATTTAAATCTATTAGTTATGGTATACCCAATTCCCTTCTAATACAACGTTAGAAGCAGAATTCAATGTGGAAAGATCATAGTTAAAGATTGGAGCAATTGTGTTTATCTTCCCAAGGTATGTGCTCAGACCTGCAAGTGATGGCTAGGTTGAAGTATATCTTCTTAATGGTTCTTTTGAAAAATTGCAAATGCAGGTGCAAGATTAAAAGGATCACCTATGTGAGCATGAAGTTTTGCCGCTTCAAGAAGCTTGGACTTGACTTCCTATATGCTTATTAATGGATAAGGACACATGGCTTGTAAAGTGTCAAGTATGAATAGTAGAGTATTGTAAGAAACATATGTGTACTATATCTTTAAATATTCAAATGGATTGACGGGTTCAATCATTATGACACCCCGATTTTCGAATAATTGGAATGTGTATTTGTACTAAGATGAAAATTCAATCGTAAGACATTTTCTTCTATGCATTTGTTTGATCGTTATACCTGTAAAGTAAATCAAGGATTATACTAAAATGGGGGGAGTTTGTTGGTGATTTTAGTATCATCAATGCATTTTGGTAGTAATGTGATTTACTATAGGCCAATGCAATTATGCGTTAAGTTTGAAACGAGTTAGGGTAGTGCGGAGTGCACGCTCGTCGAACCAAACGCGTAATTGAATATGAATAATAGAAACGGGCATAACGTTTCGTTTGAATAGTTCCACCCGTTCCCAACGGACTTAACGATTCGTTTGAATAGTTGCACCCGTTCCCAACGGACATAACGATTCGTTTGAATAGTTGCACCCGTTCCAACAGACATAACTGTTTCCGAAGAGGTGTGTCTGTTCGCTTCTATTATTGGTCTCCTATATAAGGAGTCTTTTGGTCTCGATTTGGAAGACGAAATTACATACTTCCTCTCTACATTATGATCTGTTCTCCATTGTCAGAAACAGATTGTTCTTCAAGAATTATCCCCGCAAAGATTTCGTGAACCCAGACAAAGAATAGGGTCGAAATACTTTGTTCGGAAAGTGAACAAACACGATTCTTGAAGATATCCAGGATTATCATACAAATTCTCTAACATTACTTTGGGAGGCAAGAACAAGTCATATTTCTAAAACCAGATTTACATGCCTTCGGTTATTGCCAACAATGCTGCAAAACTCATCTAAGAATTCAATGAATCTAATGAAAATTATGCCCCTTAAGCCTCCCATGTACCTGCAGCCGCAACTTGGGGGGGCTTCTCAAGAAAATGAATGTTGATGCAAGTTCTTTAGTGATTCCTTCACTCCTGGGAAGCTCATTGTTTCTTTTTCTTTTTAATTCTTTGAGACATATAGCGTAAAGGGTGTGTCCTCCTTCTGAGACGTGTTCCACGATTCCTGAATGATGGCGATATCGTCCAAAACTAATTGGTTCCTGCCTGAGAGATGTGTCTTGGATTTGGGTTTTCTTGTCCATTCCGTCGTGCATATTCATATAATCTTCTTGGTTCCGATCTAGGTGCTGATTTTGTCTTCATATAGTCTTTCCATATGTTGTTCGGTTTCCTTATCCTGCTGCATGTGCATATGGTGATCTAGTCTAGTATGTTGTTCCTGCAAAAAGATAATATTTTCAAACCTATGATTGCCCTGTGCATTCTTTATAAGCTCCTGCAATTGTTGTGTTGGTAATTCAAAGTGAGTGTTAGATTCAAAGTTTATCTTGTTCTTTTTCCTTTTTCAGAGACTTGTTATAAAAGTGCGTGTTAGATTCTTATACTTATATAACAGCATGTGTTGGTAATTCAATCTTTAGTTTTGCCATGGTTTCCTAGAAGCTACAAAGTGGAGCTTCAAGACACCAATTACAGCTACTAAAATTGAGATTGTTGGGTTTATTTGACAGTAATGTATAGTGTAAACTTACCAAGTTTTTACCTATTTATTGAACTACTACAAAATATGATTTCCATGTATTTACCTATTTGTTGAAATACTAGAAAAAATGATTCACTAAGTCAGTGAATTTTGATTGATCTATGTGATTTATTTGGATCGTGTTTCCTCTGTTTGAAACTTTATAATTGCAAAACAATAAGAGAATAAATAAGAAATAGTTATGAGAAATAGATCATTACTTGATTAAACAATAAAGTTATGTTTTCTAGCTTTTGAAGGGACTCGTTTGCATACGGTGATCACTAAGACTGTGTTTATTTATGGTGATGTGAGAGAGTCTAAAAAGACTGAAATTAATGAGATTTTTTTTCCTTTTTTGAATGGAAAATGTTAGATATAAAATTAATTTGATGTTTTTTTAGTATAAGAGAAAGATAATAAAAAAGTTGATTATATTTAAAACTGTTTATTTCATTAAAAACTCTTCAACTACAATTATTTTGGTTTTTAATTATATTTTATTTAATTATTAATAAATTAAATTTAGTTTATAGAATAAAATAAATCTCATAATTAACAACATTTAAATTGAACTCAATAAATAAATTATTGAATTCTTTTTGTATTTTTTAACACAGCAATACAAGGTCATGAAAGGTTGCGTGTACTTGAGTGATGTCGACTCTCCCACTATGTCTTAAATTGGGTTTGTATTTTTACTTTTTAGTGTACATATTAAGAAACTCATTAGTGCAAAATAGAAAAAATAAGGCTTAAGTTTGCCTAGGTGTCATTTAAAAAAGTGAAAAATAAAAAAATAATGCCACATAGTATAACATAGACACCTGAAATATGCGATTTTCGATCAAGATTTAAAGGAACACAATATATATATATATATATATATATATATATATATATATATATATATATATATATATATATATATATATATATATATATATATATATATATATATATATATATATATATGGCAATTGAGGCTAAAGGTAGTGCACTGACAGTGTAAAAAAATTTTACACTGTCATCCAATAGAAACAAATCGTTTTGCCATGTCATATAATTTTTTTTAAAATTATAATCGGATTTGTTCTGATTCATGGTCGTGATTGGTTGACGGTGTAAAACTTTTTTATACTGTCAGTGCATCACCCATTTTCTCATGGCAATTTTATTTTTACAACAACAAAAAATAACATCAATGTAAACTGGAACTCGATTATATTAACCTAAAAAACTAATTAATATTAGAAAAATACTTGCATGACCACAAATATAACAAATGACTTTACAAACAACCAATCACAAATTTTTATTAATTAAAAAACAAAAATATTTTTTTTTCTCTCTCCTACTTAATCATAACCACCTCATAAATCCAATTAAAAAAGAAGTTAAATTTTAAATAAATTTAAAATTTTCTCTTTTCTGATTGGTTTTTCCTAACACTAATGATTTATGTTCGTATCCATGCAAGTTTTTCTCTTAATATTATGTTAGACTTTTGTTATTGTCTTCCAATTTCCACAACCACTCGTATATTTTAATATTAAACTATTTTAATTACATGTATGGTACATACCTCATCCTGCGCTTCTATAGTCATATACTATCTAGTATTTTTGTTAAAATGATTTTTATGGAAGTAATAAAACACTATATGCATATTTTCTAGGTTGAGAAATTAATTATTTTTGAAGATAAAAATAAAATGAAGGTTTCATTTTGAAAATATTGTAAAACGAATAATAACAAACTATTTTGAATATAAAATGATGGTATCATTTTGAAAATATTATAAAAAGAATAATAAGATACTATTTTGAATAAAAAAACTAAATCAGATTCATGGTTAATGTAATTAACTAAAAAATGATTTATACTTACAATATTGAGAATATCACATCAATCTTTCTATACTCAAATCATTTTTTTCTCAAAATATTTCTCTATCACGCTCTCTCCCTTCCTCTTTTTATATGCAATTTTCTTCTTCTTTTCTACTCCCTCCGTCCCACAATGAGTAACCCATTTGGAATAAAATGGTGTCCAAAAATGAATGACCCATTTCAATTTCCAATACACTTTTTCCAATTCTACCCTCTAATTATTTAAAAATTCACCATTTCCAATACATAATAAGGGTACTATAGTAAAAACAATATTATCTCTCTTACTTTTTTACACTTTCCTTAATCTGTGTGAAATGGTGTGCTGGGTCACTCATTGTGGGACGGAGGGAGTATTTTTTTATTGTAAAAAAACTTTAAATATAAAATAAAATGAAGAATATTAGTACACCCCAAATATGTATTCCCTATTTAATCATTTTCTCTTTTTTTTTTCAAGTCAAAACTAATAACAATTAGAGCAACCTCGCCTACAACCATAACCATAAACGGTCTCATGTCAACAGAGTTTATACTGAAGCTACTTGTGTAGATCTGTTTTTCTTTTAACAAAAAAATAAAAATATTAATTTTCTTATGCATATTATAGTCCTTAAAAATGTTGTAAAAAACAAAAAAGAGACATAACACTTTATCAAAGTCATTAAAATGGCAAAATATTAAACAAAATCAACGTGAATAGCAAACTTGAAAATATTTCAATCAAATTCATAAACACATGAGAAAAATCGTTAAACACAAAATTAATTGGCGAAGGAAATGATGAAACCAAAATCATGTAAATATAAAATCATGAAAAACATAATCAAACTCATTTAAATGGTCAAACATTAGTTAGTACATTAATAAAGTTATCTAAAATGTAGAAAGAGAAAAGAAAAAAAACTAAAATCAGACATGTTCTTGTATCAACAAAGAGAAAACATGAATTATGAAAGAACATCTTCTAAGAATAAATAAAACAAAACAACGAAGCATAAGATATGCAAAAAGAAGGGAGAGAAACTTCCCTCTCAACAGAATGACTAATTTTATGCTTTATAGATAGTAATCTGATAAAGTTGAAATTGAGGAAGAAGAAAGGTAATGAGAAGGAAAAGATGAGTGAGAGAAAAAGGATGGAGAGAGTGGTTTAAAGAGTGATTTTGTGAAACTAATAGAAGAAAGGATGGAAGTGTGTTGTTCAAGTGGGTAAAAAAAAATTGAAATTTGGGAGAGAAATAGATATATGTAATGGAAATGCGATGGTTGAAAGGAAATTATGATGGAAAAGCAGACAAATTAATTTTACCTATATTTGATTTACAAATAAAAATAAAATGTTCAATCGTGAAATGTGGAGGGAACATTTGAAATAGGTGTAAATGAAACAAAAATAATAGGTTATAGTAGAACCAGAGGGGATATTTGATTGAGGAATGCAGAAATTGGACCAAGAAAACCCCTCACTTGGATAGATGGTAACACTAGATATAGGGAAAATTGGTCTTTTCCACAACCATCCATCTTCATATATTATAGATTATGTTATTTTTGTTTTTATTTTTAGATGGATTAATTTATATTGGTTTATTCTTTTTGGGGATTTCTCATGCTCCTACACATGTGGACCTTTCTCAAGAATCACCACACAAGAGCACATCTCTCATTTACTTTGAACCACTTGATCATCATTAATCGTCGTGCGTATTTCAAGTATGATAATAGAGAGACAAATACAACAACCTCTCATATATAAGTGTGACTCTAATTCACATTAAAATAAGATTCATTATCCATTAGCAAAGTTTCAACTCAATATTTTACCAACTTCAGCATTAGAGTGCTATCCTTTTTTGCAAGTACTATCTTTGTTCATCGAAGAATCATCTCAGATGCACCAGAAACATTCCATGATGGTCTCCAATCATCTTAAATTTCAATATGAGACAATGATATGGTTTGTAGGAACTAGTAAACCAAAATATCTTGATCTAAAAGAATCACCTTCCTCCCCCAACATGTTCTAGTTCGTCTAACACATCCTTAGGTTCCTATAGTGCATTCTCAATTTCTTCCACTAGATATTTTGGTTTCTTCGCTAGTGCTCTTATTTTAACACTCTCAAGTCTCGATTGATGCTCCAATCACGGGAGATCTTCTGCTGAACATCTTTAATTTTCTATAAAATCAAATGGTGAAGCTCATTCGCATAGAAAAGAGCTTGGAAAAAATTCCTGTTGAAAACATCGAGACTCTTATAAACTACCTTGTCACATTCCTTCTTTAGTTTTTTCTTAGCCAACACTGCCACAACCAGAGCGACTTCTTTCTAACCAATGGTTTTACACTGCTCAATGATAATTTTTCAAGAGAGTCCACCTTCTGCTTTAGCTTTGGTGAAACTCAAAATGATTTGACCAACGAGTCAGACTTTTCAACAAGGTTAGACGAGACCCCATAATAGTAGGAAAGGGGTAGATTTCCCCCATTTTTTTTCTTAAGAGTACACTACTAGAAATATTCAATTTTCCTGCGGATTTAAACTAAATTTCCGCAAGAAACACGTTTGATGCGGTTTTTCGTCCCCAGTTAAAACCTTCGTAGATAATATTTTTTTATATTACTTTTTAATTTAAAGATTCAATATTAATAAAGTATAGATAACTTTTGTTCCAATAAAATAACAATTGAATATAGTGTCTTAGTGGCATATATTTGGTGCAATATGTCTTAAAATTGGGGATTGATTTTTAGTACTGGTCTAATCCTCATTAAAAAAAATTTAAACTTTTTATACCTTTTTTGATGTTAATCTTTATCAGATTTTTTTTTCAATTTTTCAATTTTATTTTTCAAAACTTTCATACTTATTATTAAAATATAAGTTGAAGAATTAAATAAATATATATCAAAATTTGCATACCATTTATTTTATTAAAAACTAAGATTAAAATTAAAAATTAATTAAAATACATCATAAGTAATAGCATAGAAAAAATAAAGATTAAAATTAAACTAAATAGAAAACATAATAAAAATTAATAAAATAGAAAAAATAATGATTAATTATTTTTAAAACAAACATAAGTTACAAATATGTTTAATTTGCAGCAAAATCTGCAGGTAAATTTCCTGCAGAATTACCTGCGGATTCTTATTATTGTTAGGTTTTATTAAAATAAATATCGCAGCAAAATCCGCAGGAATATTTCCTGCGATATTTTATTATAGTGGGAGATTTTGTTTGAAATATATATTCCTCAGCAAAATCCGCAGGTATTCTTACGGAATTTTCTGCTAATTCCTGATCCGATGGTAGTTTTTGGAGTTGTCATACCACATGATTTAAAAATAAGATGGTCTACATTTTCAACATTATTTCTATTTGAAACAATAAATAAAGTGTGTCGGGATGACAATGGACAGAATTTGGACTAAGTAGTATAGTAATCGTCCTAATATCAATGATTTGAAAAAACCCTCTTACTTAAATACAAGTATCCTATAGGTACTTAAGTACCTATACCTATATCTGTTACTCGCATTTTTAGTAAAAACAAATTGATCAATTATAAAATACCTTATTATTTTATATTTTTAAAAATATTAAAAAAATTGATTTTTGGATTAAAAAACTTAATTAAATACTATATATATATATATATATATATATATATATATATATATATATATATATATATATATATATATATATATATATATATATATATATATATATATATATATATATATATATAAGGGTGGCAAAACGGACCACCTATATTTTCTATTTCTTAATAAAATAATAAATTTTTTATTTTTCAATTAAATTTTTCACTTATTTTTAAAAATAAATTTAATTGAATAAAAATGTATGAAATTTGATTGAATAAAAGAGTCATCTAAAGTATTTGTTTTTTTACAATAAATAAATAAAAATAATCATACTAAATTATAATCCTACAACTTCTTCCCTCCAAAATTTTCCCGCCAAAATCTATCATTAATTAATTTAATAAATAAATCATACTATTTAATAAATAAATAACATAAATATAATACTATTTAATAAATAAATAACAAATCATAATTTAATTTAATAAATAAATGGTACTATTTCATAATTATAAATAATTATAATTTTATGTCCATGCTAATTCATTTAATTCATTCATTCTCACAATGAAGTGTCACAACTTTTACTTGGTAAAATTGTTTTTCATTTTATCTTCTCTTTTATATTTTATACCTTATTTTACTATTGTCTTCTTTTTGTTTTACAATTTTTTATTTTCTTTTATTTTTAATATTATGGTTAACTTTGAATTCTTTATTATGTTTTGTTTGTAGGTATTGACTTTGACATCAGAAAAATCTTTTTTTATCTATTTGATAGTTATATATTGTTTTATTGTCTTTTTTATTAGTTTAAATTTGTTTTCCTCCATATATATATATATATATATATATATATATATATATATATATATATATATATATATATATATATATATATATATATATATATATATATATATATATATATATATATATAAATAATTGTATGTTTTATTTGTAGATATATACTCAGAAAATACAATTTTTTAAAAGATATTATTTATTTAAAGGTATATAGTTTGACATCACAAAATATATTTAACATATTGTTTAGTTTTTAAATAATTTTTTATTTTCAATTATATTACCTTTTTAATTTCATAAATAATATTTTTCATTTTTATTTTTGTTTTATATTACCGTTTTAATTTTTTTAAAACATATTATTTATTTATGGGTATATAGTTTGACATCACAAAATATATTTAACATATTGTTTAGTTTTTAAATAATTTTTTTATTTTCAATTATATTACCGTTTTAATTTTATAAAAATAATATGTTTCAATTTTCTTTTTGTTTGACTTTAAGATGTAAAAATTTAATTACGATGATAAAGTTTAGCTATAAATTAATTCTACTATTCTTAATTTTGATTATTTCTTCTAAGTATAGATTTTAAAGCATCATAAAATGCTTTGTTTTTTTAAATATGTTGTTGAAACAGTTAATTTCTTAGAAGGGCTTAGAAGTTTAATTTGCTTTTATTATTCTTATTTTTTTACTGTTTAAAGTTATAAAATTTTAATTTCAAAAATTAATAGATATATTATTCATTTATCTCAAATAAGCTTAATTAATATAAAAAATATTCATAATAATATATGTAAAATTCTTTTTTTCAATTAAAAATAATAATTAAATAGAATTTTATCCGTGCATCGCACGGGTGGACGTCTAGTTTAAAAATACTTATAGAAGGTGAAAGTTTTTGTGTCTAAAATAATTGCTAAAACATAAATAATAAAAATAAGGCAAGTAACTACAAACTAGCACCGCCTTATTCCGGGAATATAATCCGCCTTAATCCGCCCTAATCCGCGAAGGTGAAACATTATAAATAGCAACAAAAACAATCAAAGAAACAACATTGTCTCATAATCTTGTTTCTCAATCTTTGTCTCCCTCATTCTCATTCGCTTCTTGCTGAGTTCTGATTACTTTTCTGTGATGGCTTCCCCAAATTCATCACCATCTTCTGTGATGGCTTCACCAAATTCATTACCATCTTCTCAAATTTCATTTCCATCACCTCCACCAGCACCAAAACCTAATAAGAATGGGAAGATTCGGTTTTTAGATGAAATTTCTCACATGATTACGCTATCATCACCTCATCATACTTCCTCACCACTGCTCAAAAGACGGTTAGAATTCATGGATGAAATCATTGAGCTTGGTGAGATGCGTTTGGAACTGTACCGTCTCATGGAGGAGACCCAAGAAGCCGTTGAGGCCCAAAGAAAGAGGAAAATTGCAATCTTGATGTCATTTAGATAGTAACTCTCAACTTATTGTTCCTTTCAATCCATTATTATGCATTTGTGTATTCTTGATCAATCAGCTCTCAGGTATGTTGTTTTATTTCCCAAAATTATTTTTGATCCATCTGTTACAATGCTTGTGTCATGATGACTATCAGGTAATTACAGGTAATGTATTTCTGTTTACCCTTTACTTTTCTTCAATGCAATTATTAAATGAACATGTTGTTGATTGTCTAATTTCAATATTTTTATTCATTTTGGCTGATTTTATGCTAATCTCTGATCTCTCTTTTTTACTGTGCTTTGTGTAAGCTATGGTTTTGTTAATACATATAACTTAAGCCAGTATTCTATGGCTTAACCATTTTCTTGTGATCCTTTTTCGTTTCTTTCGATTATATTTGATAGGGAGAGCCAGCAGTTGAGGTTACAAATGAAGGCGTTGACGCTGCAGGGCATTCAATTGGTACAGTTTCGGAGGCTATGTTCAAACTTAGGAAGGTTCTCAACCACAAGAGTGTGTTCAAACCAACCTCACTGGCTAAAGCTTCTACCCAAGCAAGTTCAGCTCAACTGAAGGCTAAGAGATAAGTAGTCACACACTAGTTTTACTAGT
Organism: Vicia villosa; assembly: GCF_029867415.1. Taxonomy (NCBI): domain Eukaryota; kingdom Viridiplantae; phylum Streptophyta; class Magnoliopsida; order Fabales; family Fabaceae; genus Vicia; species Vicia villosa. The sequence goes on from NW_026706239.1 coordinate 117,950, forward strand.
TTATCAGATGATAGGGAGGGATAATCCTCACATTATCGAATTGTTGGAAACTGTTGTATTAATCAATCAATGTCATGAATCTAAATTTTAATGTAACAATCTGATTTAGTTCAATTTCCTAATATCTGTTTATGTCATTAATAAAAAGCAATTAACTATACTTGTTTCCGTTTTCCATGAGTAACTACAAATAGAATAAGGCTCGCCACATGTTTGCATTTTCATTGTATGTGACGATTGCTAGCAATTTTGCAGGGATAGGTTGTTTTCGATTTACCCTTAGTTTTCTTCATTGCAATGATTAAATGAACTTGTTCTATCTATAATTTCAATATATCTTCCATATTAAATTTGGCTGCCTTACTGTTCTTGTGCAGTTCATTGTTCTGACTTTAAGATTATCTGTGATCGGCTCCGTGATATTTACAAATTGATGCAGGGACACTTTTGAGTTGGATGGCTAGTCATGCTCAACAAGCTGCTAAAGTGTCCAAGGACCAAAAATTCCCCCGGTCTACCATATTAGAAGCACAATCTGGTCTTCAACTTCAACTGTGAGTGGATGAGTGTCATTGACATGGGGGCCTGCTGGAACATTGGAAATGGGCAGAGGGTGAAAATTTTGGGTGAGAGTTGGTTCCCTGCCCTCGGGTCAAGCTGAGTTTGAAGTGGGGAGTCATGCCTCAAATTTAATTTATAGTTCCCCTAATGAATCCGCTAATTAATGCTGAAGTAGGCTGGTTTGACAAATCCGACAACACTGTCGGTTTGTTAACTTCGCGCATCATCAGCGATACTGCCATGGTCAAGATCATAATTGCTGACCGCATTACCGTGATTGTGCAGTGTGTTTCCTCCATACTTATAGCAACAGTTCTGTGTAGCACTTCCTCTACCTGCTTACCAACATCTTTGATTATCTCAAAATCATGCTCCTGTTGTAGATTTGGTCTTGCCATGGTTTCTTGCAAAGTGGAGCTTCTGCGCAGATACGAAAGATCAAGACACCAATATATTAGCAACTAAAATTGAGATTGCTGGTTGGATTTATTTGACAGTAATGTATAAAAGAGGAAACTATTGCTCTAGTAATTTATACTTGTGTAATGTAAACTTACAAATTTGATGAAATACTAGAAAAAGTAAGTCACAAAATCAGTGAATTTTGGTTGATCAATGCGATTTCTTTGTACTATCTACCACTGCACACAATAGAATAGGTTTTGAATCGTGTTGCTTCTGTTTGTTTATGATAAAAAAGTGTATGTATAGAAAAAGCTTTGTACTCTCACAAATTAAATTGAGTATAGAACATAGTAACATACCTATAAAGAGTATTTAAATAAGTTTCTTGTCTACAAATTAAATATTTAAATTTTTTCAATGGTACACATAAGAGAGATGAGGGTGGTTATGACATCTATTATAATGTTTCCATTTAATGGGAGATATTTGATAATATTGATCTCTATTAAGTTAAAACATCTTTCGATGGAGATGATATATGTGTTATGTAGTTTATAAATTCATATTTTTAAGATTAATTTATTTGATAAGTATAATGTTTTACGAATTTATAATTTAGTTTTTTACACAAAACAATGTTCTAATTCATATATTAAATATTTGTATATTTTTATTTCATAAAACTAAATATTTGTATATATGTATATTTTCACTTCTTACAATTAAATGCATGCATTACATACCATTCATTTTACTATGTTTATATCTATACCTATATAACATTTTAGTAATTGTAATTTGGAGTTCTTAAAATTTTAAAAATTAATTCAACCGTCTCATCAATATTTAACGATTCATACTTTACAATGATTTACTTATTTATTTTATCATTCAATCTGTTTAAACTACATTATTTGATCTATTCCAAATCAAATAAACTTACTCAAGAAAGCAACATATCAATATATATATATATATATATATATATATATATATATATATATATATATATATATATATATATTTTAATGCAATTAAATACATTCAAAACAAAATCTGAGAATACAAAAACATCACTTTTATTTTTATTTTTAAGAGGATGATATTTATTGTGAAATTAATTGAGGAATAAATAGTTGTACCGTCATCAATTACAACATTAAAAGTAATTTAATTTATTAATAGAATCAATATGACTAATTACTTTTTTCAAATAAAAAATGCAAGGCATTTATGGTTTTCACTTGACTTACAATCAACACAATTATGCAATTCTACAATTCTATTGCTTGAACATTTTGTTCATATAACCATGAGTAACTGTTTCCCATGTTTCTGACTACATAAACATGTTTCAAGGTCACAGAAGGAATGAATGATTGCTTTAAGTACTAAAAATAAATATTTTTTCTTCGTCATCAACAATGCAAGATTTACTGAGTAATATGTATTAGCTCAATTACATAAAAAATAACTATAAAAACTCAAATTGAGATTTTTCTTCATATATTTATAGACCCTGTAAGTAATGCTAGCAGCTGACAGAACTTTGAGTAGATTTGGAAAGAGTCCTTTGTAGCAACCTCTAAAGCCTTCATTCTTAAAAGTTATGCAAAATGCATCAAACACCCCCCCTGTATACACAAGTAGCTCCAAGGGTGCCAGAAATTGTTCCACATCCTAGTTATATTAGAGCACCAGGATCTAGAAAGAGATTAAAAAAACTAATTCATTTATCAAAACGAAAAAAATTTAATAGCAACGTTAATTTGTTATTAAAAAAAAATAATCAATAGGAAAAACAATGCCATAATACACTTGTGAGTAGCAACCTATTATAATAATGTCAGGAAGTTCATCTATGAATGATTCAAAAAGTTAGGAACTATGCCAAATAAAATGTGTGGATTTTGTAGAAATTGATCAGCCTATCAATTTCCCTGACCAACATAGATGTTTTTCCTATGGATAAATGGATAGATTCCAACTCATTCACAACTCTGCTCATTTGTTCCGTTATGATACATGTTGCAAAACCTAACTTTCAAGCAGTGAAATGAAAGGTAAAAACTATGGTATACTATAGATAAGAATTAGCCTTTAAGTTACCTTTAGATTGCACACAACTTTAACAGTCTGAACATCAATTAGTTTGAAAATGTTTCCAGTAGTAGTAGCTATAAACTTCTCATGAACAGGCTAAAATCTAACTTGTTTTCTACCTGCCTGCAATTCATTAACAACAACAAAGATTAAACAATAAGTTAATTTCTAAATAAGTTTGTTGTTCAAGGTTAAAAAGATTATCCTACGCAATAAGAGAGTACTATTATAAGCTAGCGAAACATTTTTCATCCATAATAAAATGGGCTTCAATTAATCTTCAACAGAGCAAAAAAGAAACAATCATTATAAAAAGCAATATAGAAACAAAACTTTAAATAATAGAAAGGAAAAATATCTAGCAACAAACAAAAGAAAATTATGTTGCATTTGTTATTCCACTTTAAAGCTAAAGAAATATAGAAAGAAAACTCCCAAAAATCAGTTTAAGAAAAGTTTGATCGTTTTCCTGACACAGCTCAAAATCGAAACCCTCAACACAGTACTTTAACGTTTGTAGAAAATTAAAAAACCACAAACTTTCAAGCTTGAGAGAGAGAGAGGAAGAGAGGTTGATAGTGAGGAATAGAGATAGAAAGAGAAATATGGTATTTTTATAGAGAAAAAGACTTAAGGGTTCAGTGATTTTGTGATGGGTGATGATACAAAGAGAGACTAACAAAGAAACATTTGAAGTTCGTGGTGGTTTACTGGTGGTGTACAGTCATAGCGACACGAAAGAGATGGAAGAGAGATTTTTGGTTTGAAGAATGATAGTATTAAAGGAATTGATTTAAAGTGAATATTTTGTTACTACAACTCTCAATGTGCCCTTTAAATTCTCAATACATTGAGGAGAGTGAAAGTTCATTGAGGGGAGACAAATTTCAATGATGCATTTGAATTTGAATATGCTTTGCCTTTCCAATTTGTGCCTTGTGTAATTAAATGTGTAAAAAAACTCAAATCAATTAATATCTAATTGATTTATTTAATTTAAGGAATTTAAAAAAATATAAAATGCAACAAAAATTATTGGATTGCCACATCAGCAGTATTAATTACCAAATCAATATAAATCAAGTATTGTGTAAATAGTCTTTATTATCCTTAGTATAGTATTAGATTAATTTAAATTTTTAATCAAATGGATTATAGTGTAATTACCAAGTACTTTAGTTTTTATATATTTATAATAGATTTCACATAACTCTTAGGATAGGATAGGAATAAGTCAATGTTCAGCAGAAAATGAATAACTCTTTAGGGTCATATCTCTTACTTATATACTTTATCATTTTTACTTTCTGATGTTCTTTTTATTTTGACTTTCTGATGTTCTTTTTATTTTGATTTTAAAAAAAATATTACAATTTGCTTTTTAAGTAATAATTTTGAATTTGATCGCAAATTTTGAATGCAACATTACTTGACTCTTAAATCACAAAACAAAGAAAAAAAATGATAAATAATTATGAGATGTAATTTCTTTGTTTTGGTGTTTTTGCCGTTTCTTTTGTAATTTGGTTGGAAAATTCTAAATTCTCCGGTTATATGATATCTTGTTTATTAAAAAAAAAATTACAAGATTACAGAGTAAAATATGAGAAACTGTGAAGAGAATGAAGAAATATTTTTTTTGTTTTTCAAATGTAAATGTTAGAAATAAAATTAATTTGGTGTTTTTTTTGGCAAAAGAGAAAGACAGTAAGAGAATTTGAATATATTTAAAAATATTAAATTTTAATTAAGAAAATATTCAATTAAAATTGTATTTTAATAATATTTTATTTAATGAATTAAATTTAACTCACATAATAATATAAATATCACAACAACTTTTAAATTAAACTCATAAAATATATTATTGAATTATCTCTCACATTAGGCAGCAATGTTATGCGTAGGAGTGACAAAACGAGTCGTGACTCGTGCACCCGCTAATAAATGGCAAATTGGGTTGAACTTTGAGTCAGTTGTCCACTAAAATTTGTCCCGCCAAAGCTCGTCCCGTCAAAACTCGCTTCCGGCCAAAGCCCGCCACACGTATTCGTTCAGTCCGTCCCGCCTTAAACACACTTTTTTTTCCAGTTAATTCTAATAATTACAATTCTTGAATGACTTTATTTTGTATATTTATTTGTGAATATATGCAATTTTTTTAAAGTAAAATTTGTTAAAAAGATGCTTTATAAAAATAAATAAAAAATTTAATTGAAAGGTAAAAGAAGCCTGTTAATCTATTAAAAAAAAAAATCCGCGGGCAAGACTACTGCCCGCCACCTTGGCGGGGCGGTTAGATTTTTATGCCCATTTTTAGTTGGCGAGCTTGTCTGCCCCGCTCTTTTTTTTGGCGTGCTTAAGGAGGGGCGGGCGACCCATTTTGCCACCCCTAATTATGCGACACGACACTAAAAGGTTACAGTACACTTGACAAGTGTCTAAATATTTATTACTCTCTTTTAAATTTTCTCTTCTCGCATGTTTAAGGAAAAATCCACCGCAGCTAGAATTTAACAAAAGTATGAAACACCGCTCTGCTGACAACGACTAGTTTTCACTATAATTTTTTTCACAACTGCTTCTTTGTCTTCCTTTCTATTTCTTCTCCGCTTTCATATCATCATGGAAGATCACCATCTATTTTCAAAAAAAATGCTATAATCTCATACCTATTACAAATGTGAAGAAATAAAATCATCAAACAGTACAATCTTTTGCGCTTGACATCTTTAAATAATGTTTGTGATATACGTCTAAGTCAACTACTAATCCCTCATCTTAAAGGTGATAGACTTGAGATTAGAATACGAAAAAGAGGAATACAACTTGGGGGTCAAAGCCTACAAACACCATCTTCATGGAAGAGTGGTATGGCCCCAAAGAGCCAACGCACTTAACGGTTGTAAATCTTAAGCTCGAACTCACAGATCTATGGCCTTCAATTGGGTAATGGGGGGGGGGGGGGGGGGGTTTACGTCATTAGAAAAGGGTTTATTTGAATTTTCTTTTCCTTCTCTAGAATAAGTTTAAAGAGTAAGATCGGTTAATGCCTAGACCTTAAATCAGGGAAACCTCAAGCTTCTACCATGGTCTAAGAACTTTGTCCCCTCTACGCTTAAACAAATTTCTGCTCAAGTTTGGATACAGATACACAGTCTCTCCAAAGAATATTGGAGGCCACACATAATCTTTGTTACTGCAAGTAGTATAGGCACACCTATCTGAATTGACTCAGCTTCCAACAAATCCTCTTTTGAACGACCATTTGGATAATTTATCAGTGTATTGATTGATCTTAGCTTAACAAAAGAATTCAACTGCAAAATATTAGTGGAGAGTGTGGGATTTCCTTTCTTCCTTGACATTGAATATGAAGAGGTTCTGAAATATTCCATGATGAGGGCAACAAATTTTTTATTGAACTTGTTATTTGGGATAATATAGAGACATAATGAATTATAGACACAAGGGAAATTATAAATGGTGGTGCCACCCTACACACCACAGCAAAATGGAACTGCTGAAAGAAAGAATAGGACCATCATGAACATGGATGCAAGCAATGAATGAGGAACGAAAGTCCTTCGAAGTCAACAACACTTGATCACTATTCAAATTGGCACAAGGAAAGAAGGCAATCAACGTGAAGTGGGTATACAAGGTGAATATGAACCCTAAAGGAGAAGTAACTTGACACAAGGCGAGACTTTTGGTGGAAGAATTTCTTCAGAAAGAAGGAATCTACTTCGACAAAGTTTTTTGTGCAGTTTATTGATTTTTTTGGATCGGTTTGCGATTTTTTGATTGATTTGGATTTGAACACGCGAAGTATGCATGATTTCTTTTTGCTATTTGTTGTTCTTTTATTGTTCTTTTTGTCCTTTAGTTGTATTTTGACACGACTTGCATTTTTTATTGTACTTTGGTGTTTTTTCACTCCCTTTCAATGTAATATTATAATATTAATTGCCAATAAAAAATAGTTGCATGGACAAGAATTCAAGTACATAAGCACATAATTTAACTTTAGTTTAATCTCGATCAAGCCTTTAAATCTTGAATTTATACCTAAATTGGTTTAATATCGATTTAATTTTGATTAAATTGGTCATGTAATTTAGTGGATGATAAATGAGATATCACAAATTCGAATTCGAAACCCTACACATGATGTTCTTCTACAACTATGATGTGAGCTGAATTAACAAAAAATTATCAGTAAAATAGTATTATAATAAATAATTTTTTTTTTTGAGGAAAATATAAAATATGTCCATACATTTGTTTTGTATAATAAAACTATAGAAAATTTGAATAATGAATAAAAATAAAGTGGTTTAATTAAAAAGTAATAATTTTACAAAGAAAAGATAATGGTTTAGCACCTCCTTATTCCGCAAATACCCGTTGTTGCACCCAAATCCGCGACGTCAAATAATTATAAACAGCAACAAACAAACAATAACAACAACAACATTGTTTCTCAATCAATATTTCTCTCTCTCTCTCTCTCTGATAATCAATCTCTCTCTCTCTCTCTCTCTCTCTCTCTCTCTCTCTCTCTCTCTCTCGTTCTCTTATTGCCTCCTAGTTGTGATGGATTCATCACCTACTCAAATTTCATTTTCCTTGCCACATCATCACCATCTACTACTCACATTCCAAAGAAAAAGTACAGGAAAAAAGTATCAAGTATGGGATCATCCAAGGCTTCTCCCTTTGCTTGTGGAACCTTACACACGCCGTTGCTTTGTGGTACACTACAATTCTGGTCAACAGACGGCAAGCCTCTTTTGAAAATGGAATACGACCATACTAAATATTTTCTCTCAAAGTTCCTTCTATCGGATAATTATATACATTGATCTCAACTGTCATCACTGCCATCAATATGCTAACCCCATCATTCAAAACACTCAACCATATAACTGAATATAAATTTCAAGTACCTTTTAAGACCTGCAGTCAATGTCCTTGACAAATTGAATATGGATCTAAGGTGGCTTCTGTAGGACCGAGTAACGCTAGAAAGTCTTCTATTTGGGCCATTTTACTAAGTTTTTATGATCCAGTGGAGGGAAAATTGAGTTCTTCTTCATCTGTTTTAACGCCTATCAAGCTCACCAAATTTTTAACAACCTCAATTCTTGGTGCCCTTTAGTAGCAAAAAACTCGAGGTTCTACAAGGTTTGGTGGTATAAGATGCAGTTAGTGTTGTGGTAAAGCTGCTGCCCCGGCAAACTGAAGGCTAAGAGATAACTAGTCACACTAACAAGAGAATGAGTATCTCCTTATACACACTAGTTGTCTTCTCTTTCTCAATTCATTTTTCTGACTTTAAGGTAATCTGTGAAAATTTGGCCTAAATCAGTACCTAGCACGACATCTTTGTTTCCCAACTTTTATACTCATTACGTTTGGAGGCGAGAACCAAGTCATTTCTTGAAAACCAGAATTTCATGCCTTCAGCTATTGCCAACAAGGCTGTAAGTTTTATCTAAGAATTCAATGAAGCTAATAAACAAGATGTCCCTTAAGCCTCCTGTATATTTGTGCGTCCTCATGAATATGAATGTTGATACAAGTTGATTTAATGATAGTTTTACTGGATGGGGTATGTTAGTCCGGTAGCTTGCAGATGAAATGAGTTTATAAGATTGTTGCTCTCTTACCTCTAATTTGTGATCATTTTCTTAATGAATTTACAAGATTGATGCTCTCTTAACTCTGGTTTGTGATCATTTTCTTAATGGATTTACAAGATTTGTTGCTTTCTTACCTTTGATTTGTGATCATTTTCTTAATGAGTTTCAAGATTATTGCTCTCTTACCTATGATTTGTGATCGTTTTCTTATACGATAAGACTAAGAGTGTAAGACTGTTATGTATTGATCTAAACTCTTGTTTTTTCAAATATACACGATTAACATATTAGAAGAATGTAATGTAATACAATATGAACAACATCCCAAAGAAGGATCATTACTTAATACATCGAAATTATATTAAAATTGACTATCAAGCGTGCTTAATCTTACTATCTTAAATATAATTCGTCACATTTTTTATTTCATAGCAAAAACTAAATCTTAATCAAAATGATGTCTTTTCACCACGAGAAAAAAATAGACCAGAAGTATTATCATCTTGTAGTAATGCCAATCTCACAATAGGTTCAGCACCTTCATCAGAAGTTAGAACACCATTACCATGATTCATATCAGTTTTCACATAACCAGGACAAATAGCATTTACGCAAAAAGAAGGATACTTATCGGCCATAATTCTTGTGTACGCATTAAGACCAACTTTCGAAACAATATACGCTGAGTTATATGTTGGCCAACCTTTGGCTTCTAGTGAACCCTCCTTATAATCCTTAAGAAATTCATTCAAAATTTCATCAATTTTTTCTTCGGATAAATTTAGGATATCACTTAGTACTTCTTTCGGTCGCCCATTCGGCATAATCTGTGAAAAAAACAAGTATCATGAAAATAAATAAATCTTCATATAAAAAATGTTTCCTATTTAGTATACCATACATACCTCTAATCTTCCCATAGATGAAGAAACGTTAACAATTTTTGGGGAGGTGGAACAATAAAGAAGAGGAACAAGAGCTTTGGTAAATTCTTTGGTTCCATAATAGTTTGTTCTAAGGCTTTTCTCAGCTAATACATAGTTTTCAAAAAATATGTTTGTCCAATCAACTTGGCTAGGATCTACCTGCACAATCCATTATTGATAGTAATTTCCATCAATCTAATTTTAAATAAAAGTTTCTAAGCTTTTGAAGTGATAATCACATAAGGGATGGAGGGAATAATACCACAACACCTAGGGAAGCTAAAGCCTTTCCATCTATATGTGCTCCTACAATTGCAGCATTGTTTACCTATATACAAAATTTATAATTATAGTTTCACATATTTTTGGTCAATCAAATTGAGCAAGAGCCAGCGAACACAACATTGACACAACAACCCTGGTAATAAATTTGAAAAAAAATGGACAAATTAAACTTAATCACTAATAGCAGTGTCGGTGTTCATCACAAACACACATTTTGCTAGAGGTATCGGTGCTATGAGGTCAGAGTTGTAACTCATAACAAAAAAAAAACCCAGGAATAATATCTTACCAAGATATCCAGCTTACCAAATTGGTTTGTAATGAATTCTACAAATGATGCAATACTTGCAGAATCTGTAACATCAAGTTGATGAAAAACCACTTCACCACAAAGTGCAAGCTCTTTGAGTTTCCCAACAGCTTCAAGACCCTTTTTCTCATCTCTCGCTGTCAACACAACTTTGAGGCCATTAGAAGACAATTGTTTGCATATTGAAAATCCAATTCCCCTATTGCCTCCTGTCACAACTGCAGTCCTACAAACCAGTTAAACAAATTATGTTACAAAAATTGATGTTGAAAATTGTTTGTGATACCTTTTCTATGAAGAAAGTGAAAAAGAAATTCAGTGGTACCTTTTTGTTGATTCTTCCATTAGTCCGAAAAAATTTAAGTATTAGTTTTTGAGAGGTTATTTGTAAGACTCTAACACAACTTAAATATAATTGCACACTGTAAAAAAAGTAACATAGTTTGCATATTATAATTAACTTTCAGTTAATGTTTTAAGACAAGACAATAAGATAAATTTTTAATATTGAACTGTCAAAAATATTAATGTTTCTAAAGAATCAATGATGTTACATAGAATAAATAGTTGTGGTTACATTTTATATAAATAAAGAATAATATTTATTGAATTGAAAATCTCTTTTTTTTAGAAACAGAATATCTTTTGCGCATAATTGTAGAGAACTTAACACTACTTCGTGTATAGGACCGGATCGAAAACCCTTATTTTAAAAGAACTGAAAGTAATATCAATATTGTTATGAATATGTTAGTAGATATCTATTTATTAAAATGATTTGCAAGTTTTTTTAACAAAATAACTTATGATTTTAGTTTTCACCCCAGTATCTAGGCTATTGGATTGACTAATCCGATTTGGGATTTATTTCTAACATCAAATAGTTTTAGCACCCATTCGCTCGCAGTTGCGGAAGATCGAATTGTTGTCCTTCTTACCAAGTCTTGCGCCAATCACTCCTAGAACAACTAAAGATTGAAAAATAACTTATGATTTAAGATAGAAATAATGTTATAGTGTGTCTGTTTGACCTAATTTTTTTAGGAGTAAAAACTAATTTATAACAAAATTTAAAAAGATAAAGTTTACAAAAATTCATGTCCGTCTCGCTAATGCTCGCATCTGAAAATCCTAAATAAAAAAAAGGTAAGTGTGGCAAGACATAAATGGTAGAAGCGTGAGCCTAAAACTTTGGCTCGTTTTAAAGAAATTTAGAGAAAACAAACATGTCAGGCAAAATCGATTTTTCTCTCGTTTTTTTAACAAAATTTCAAGGAAATTCTCTTGAACCATCAACTACTTGAAACTAAGCGTCGGCCGAGTTTCTTTCCCTTGAAACAGTAACTATCTAAATCTTCTTGAGGTTTTTCCAACTTCAAACCTAATTTTTGAAAAGAAAAAAAAAACAATATAACGATAATTTTTTCATTCGTTTAAGTCATAACAAACAAACATAAATAATATTATTTGTTGTTTCTTTTCTAACTATTCTAATATTTTCTTTAGTTAGTAATACAAGTACGATAGTAAGTATAGTTTCTATGCACATTATAGGTGATTATCTTACAGATATATTACCCAGCTAATATGAAAATTTGTAGCTGGTTAACATCAAATTAGTAAAAAAAGAAAAAAAAAATTAGAAAGAAGAAAAGAGAATTAATTGGCTTCTTGATCTTGCTAGCATATATTAATTAGTATGTGTCATTGAGCATGAATTAAGCTGATGATTAGGTTGTTTACATTGATCATATTGATCTGTTGATTCATTTTTTGGTGGTTCAACTTGTGAGGCAGTGATGGGCATGTTGATTTGTCCATGTGGCATCATATCTTGAAGATTATGGTGATGATGATGTTGTTGATGATGATCAGTTCCAACCATGTCATGTTGAATATGATGATGTTGATGTTGATGTTGATGTTGTTGTTGATGTTGTTGAGGTTGTTGATGATGAGGATATAATGTGTATCCTTGTGGCCATGCTTGAAGATTTGCATCATTTGGATTTGCCACGTGGCATTCACCTATAGTTCTTGGATCAACATTTGAACTTGTTCCTTGTGAAAATGAACCGTACACCGTAGAGGACAAATCCCTAAACATACAAAAACCATTTAATAAAAGTCATGTTTAAATAAATTAGGGCATACATTGAATTTGAACTAAGGAACCCAAATTTCAAACACCACAATTTGTTAACTTAGCCAACAATATTTGCATAAAAAAAAAAAAACCTTAGCCAACAATATGCATGAAATTGTAGCATACTCAATAAATTGTGCCCAAAACAAGTATTTTTTGAAGCATAAAGGGCCTATTATAGTAGCTTGGGCCCACTATGTGACTAAAAATAAATTACAATGATTAACTTTTATTATTTTATTGATTTAATAATTCTTTTGATTTTATGTTTGAAAAGTTTATTTGATGTTATAGTTTTAAAACTTTATTGCAAATATATTTTGGCACTAAATGTTTATTTGATTCTTGATTATTAGAATTTAAGTTTGACCTAAAGAATTATATATAATTGATTGACGTGGCACTTTATATAAACTTGTTTTATACTTTATTTTTTAACTAATGTGAAATTTTAAATTTTTTAATACACTCTCATGCTCATCACTATTATTCTTAGTGTTTCAATATAAACAACTCTCTCATGCTCCTCACTATTATCCTTAGTGTTTGAATACAAACAACAGTAATTCGAATAGTTGATATGTGAGAATTTGTTTTTTTCTTTTTCAATACACCTCCTCGGACCCAATACTGTTGTCACACAGAATAAATGATGAGCAGTTTGACCAAAAGACTCTTGATACCATATTATAATTATATTTTAAACTCATTTATATAAAACCCGCTCTATAGGGCCTCTCTATAGGGATCAATGATGCTAAACTTCAATTCTAATATAATATCATAAGCTAGTTCAACTAAAAGATAGACTCCTTCTATCGAAAGTACTCATAATAAGACGGTGGTCAGACGATGTGTCTTGTTGAAGTACATGTAACCTGATAAAAGTGTCAATGGCGGTACACATATATGGACGAAAAAAATTTCTTTGAGGAGGAGCATATTAGTGGATGAATTGATATTTGAGGGAGAGATTGTTGTGAAAGAAGTACGAGTTATACGTTCCTCATTACTTGAAAAAGTGGAGGTTGAATAATATATATGTCACATGACCCACAAACCAATTTCCTTAAAATTTTGGGAGAATATGTGATATCTCTCTTTGACTAAATACAAATACTCCCTCAATGTTGAACATATAAGAGAAATGACAATATACTCAATGTCTCAAGGTTTTGGATTATATGTGGTGTTAAAATCTCTTAAGATCGTAATCATTTAGCTCATTGATGCTCTCGGCGCTTTCCGAATTCTCCTCAACAAATTATATCAGAGCTTTATTATACTCAATGGGAAAGTGGGTATGAGATCCTAGTGTGGGTCAGAAGCAATGATATGGACGACGCACATTGGTAGACGAGATTAATTGATTCAAGTGTAAATAATTAAGTCACTCATCGATTAAAAATAAAAGAAATATTGAATATATATGATAGCTTATAACTTATGGCTGATGACAAATAGTTTATAGTTTATAGCTTATCGTTGAGACTCATAACTGATAAGGTAAGTGAAGTGTTTGGTAAAATTAACAGTTCCGCTAACTTATAAATGTAAAATGACATAAAAGATATTTAACACATAATTATTTTATTTGTAATTAAAATAAATTATAAAGAATAAAAGTGAATTTTTATCAAAATAATAAAAAAAATAAAAAAAATGATAAATTATAAGCTATAAGTTAAAATACTATTTAAAATAATATCTAAAAAATAAATTATAAACTAGCAAAATAAACTATAAACTTGCGATGAAAAAACTATTATCAAACATATTTAAATTGTGGTAAAATTTATAAATCATAAACTATAAAATATAAATTTAAAAATATGTATTACAAAACAAAGCTTAAAATTTTAAGCCATAAAGTATTCATGCTCTCTTAACTCTCCCAATAGTGATGGGAAGCAAGAACAATAATGGAGGTCCCAACTTCCCTTCATTAATTTCCAATAATAATCCAAGAAACCAACTCTTTATTTTCTTGACTTTAATGAATATGAAATGCTAAACTCTATTTATTTATTTATTTTTAATTTTGAGGAAAACTATGCCTATGAAACTTGTGTATCACATCAATAAATGACGATACATTAGTCTCAGATACTACTTTTTTTTTTTTTTAAATATCATTATACTGAAAGAGTATCATAAAGAAGTAAATTTAATAGGTTAAAAATGCTCCCACAAATAGTAGAGGCCAAAACCGAACAATGGAGACATATAAGAAAACAAAAGTGTCACTTTTCTTATATTACTCATGTGAGTTTCTAATAAACATATTTATTTTAATATATTAAATAGGAGTTTAAAACATAGTTATAGAAATTAAACAGTTTAAAATGAGTTCATATTTTTAATCAATGTATAAAAGTTACACTAGTAAAAATCAATAAATTGAAACCTGAGAGGATCCATAGGAGCTGATGCATCAAAAATATTTTGATGGTTCTGACTACCATCTTGCAGCCAACCTACATTTTCGAAAGTGCTTGGCATCCCCTGCCATCATTTTTTATAATTTTAATTCAACTATAAATACTACTACTAATTCTTTATAAAAAATTTACAAATTAATAAGTGCATTTATTTACCTGAATACCAGATGGATCATACGAAGATAGATGATTATTCAACAAAAGTTCCTGCAACCATCAATAAGCAGTCATGCATGATTTTAATAATAATAAATAAATAACATATATAAATAAACCAAAAAAATGTACTTAAAAAAATGAAAAAAAAAAAAAAGGTTAATTTTTGCAAATTAACACACTTCAAGATAAATATAAGACCCGTTTATTTTATTTTTATAAAACTAGATTATTTTTTTGTATTTTTAAAAATGAATTTTATAAAAATAATTTTTAAAATATTAAAAGTATTTTAAATCTATTTTTTATAAATTGAAAGACTAATTTTGATAATCTGTAACATAAATAAATATTATGAAGATTAAAATATAATTAAAATAACATTTTTTTAAGAAAATGTATTTTAAAATTTTTTATAAAAAATTATTTGAAATTGTTTCAAATTTAAATAATTTTTAAAAATGTTAATATACATAAAAAATTATAGTAAAAAAAATAAAATACCTAAAATTACTATTTAAATCAATTTTCCAATTAAATTTTTTCTAAAAATATTCTTAATATATTTTTTTAACAAAACTATGTAACTGTTAAAAAGTCATTTTAAAATGAAAACTGAAGCAAATAGATTCATATAAAAAAAGGATTAGTAATTTTCATACCTTTCTCTGCATGACACGTGCCAATATTTCTACTACGTTTTTTTCACTGGTTTCAAGCTCTGCCATAGATGTCATCTTTAATGGGTCGGGTTCGTATATCCTGTATTCATTGTTCCAATATTAGAACAATTATTAAAAATAAAAAATAAAGTAAACTAATATTTTGAAAAAATATTACTACAAAAATTAATCATCAATTTTATATTTTTTGTTATGCAACCTTATCTGCTCTTCTGCCATTTGAAGTTGTTGTTGTAACCTACTTACTTCTTGTTGGAGTTCCTAATCAAAAAGAGAATTTAAAAATCATGAGAAAATTCAATCATGGAGTGAACATATAATTTTTTTTCAAATCATGTAGTGAACCTCTAACTAGTTAATAGTTGAATTATAAAATGGCAATTCTTACCTCAATCTCAGAGTTAATATCTCCCGGACTTGATTGAAGCAGTAGAAGAAACATTATAGGAATGGAGAAAAACAATTAGTTTAGTACTATGAATTTGGTCATCCAAAATTCTATTGTAAATTAATTCAAACAAAGTTCAAAGATTTAGCATTTGTACTAACTTGGACATATGAAGAGCTATGTCATTTTCACTCCTCAACTGTTGAAGTGTCCTGAGCAAAAACTGCAATATTCAAAATAAATAAGATTGTTAAAGTATTAATATTTGGGTAGAGGCTTTTTTAAATACACATATATAGTTTCTGAATTTACCTCCTTATTTTGAATACCCCTGCAAATAAATAAATAAAAATTAAATAAATTAGTAACACAAGATCAAAGATTAAGTAAATATTTTACCATTGTAATATTTTTTTATTAAACTCTAAAGTAATTAATAAAAAAATTGTTGATATTTATAAATATAAAAAAATTTAAATTTTACTTATATTTATGTAATAATATAAATAAATTATAGATATTTATAACACAACAACTTAAAAAATATATAAAATTAATATAACCATAAAAATGGAAAATAAACAAAAGAAAAAAATAGTAAGAGAAATATGGAGAGTATACCTTCTGTATGGTACCTCAGGAAAACTTACAGCACTGCAAGAAACAAATTACTATAAATAATGAAATTAAAAAGCCAAATTTAGTGTTTAGAAGTTTAGAACAACCCTATAATTCACACAACAAAATGAAGTTATTTGTTTAGAACATACTTATCTCTTTCTTGATCAGGAAGATTAATATAACGAGTTAAAACATCCTCTATCCTGATTACCACAACAATAAAAATATAATTAATTATTGCAAAAGTCACCACCTTTAAGACATAAAATATTTAAATATAAAATAAAAAAATGAATTAATGCAATAATTATGAACATTATCAATAGAGGAAGAAGTGATAATTTAAATATTAGAAATTAAAAAAAATTATATAGACAAATTACAATTTACAAGAATATAAAGGTTTTAAGAAGGATTAAAACCTACAAACATTGATAATTCTGAGTAATAAAAAAGGTTTAGTGTCATACTATAAGGAATTTGTTCAAACTTCAAATACATGAAATTTAATTAAATTTGTTCTTTTGAACAAAATTTATTATTTTCATGGAAAATATTCTACTAAAAAATTGGTCAAGATCCTAATCCATAGGACAAGAAAGAAGATCCTAAACCACAAAACAATGTTGTATCTACAAACAAAGATGATTCAATAACAATCTTAACTTTGAACATGTAGAACTAATAATCTTAATTTTCACAAAATCTTGGAATCATCCTTAAGAAGAGAAGAGGCAGAATAAATCAAATGATTATTAGAAAATGGTGTAATGCATACCTTCTTTTACCGGAAAAATGACTAAGACGATTTGATGGAGAAAACATTATAAGTGCAATATCAATATCACATAGGATAGATAACTCATAAGCTTTCTTAATGAGACCATTTCTACGTTTAGAGAATGTAACTTGTCGATTTGTTGTATTCTCTATTCTTTTGATCTCGAGTTTAACACGACCCATCTTTCGATGGTGAAATCGTCTCTAACAACTCTAAACTTTTTCGTTTTCATGCAAAAAAAGCTTACGTAGAAGGAAATCTAATTAAAATGGCCTCTTTTTCCCTTGGAGAAGAAAAGAAAAAAAAATTATAAATGAGAACATGCATGAATAAATGGGTGAGAAGGAACCGCGGGATAGGAGAGATTGAGAAGGTAATGGTTGTAAATGGTGAGAGAGGAGAAAAGGGAGGGAGGCAGAGAGTTTTATAACACAATTCATTAATTTTATTTAGTTGAAAATTAACAAATTAAATAAGATTTGGAAGAGGTAATTCAATCGAGAAATAATAGCATTAAGAGTCTGTTTGATAACACAGATCTATGACCTTATTTTTTTTATAGTTTATAGCTTATAAGCTCATATAATATTTTAGACCTTGATAATGATATTTTGATCACGAGTTTATAACTTACTTTGCTAGTTTATAGTTTATTTTTCAGACACTATTTCAAATAGCGTTTTAGCTTATGTTTTTTTCTTTTTTTTTTATCCTTATTATTTTAACAAAAACTCACTTTAATGTAGAGCTCTCAAATGGGCCGGCCCGGCCCAATCCGCTTCGGCCTGATGGGCCAATATGTATAAAAGGGCTGGTACGGCCCGATTGCTTAATGGGCTACATAAAATGAGCCCGACCCACTTTTCAAAGACCCGTGCGGCCCGATGGGCCAGCCTGGCCCGTATTTCAATATTATAATTTTAATTTTATAAAAATGAATGTAATTGATAAATGCAAATAACTTACGTAGAGAGTCATCATAAATGTGTATATATATATATATATATATATATATATATATATATATATATATATATATATATATATATATATATATATATATATATATATATATATATATATATATATATATATATATATATACACATTTATGATGACTCTCTACGTAAGTTATTTGCATTTATCAATTACATTCATTTTTATAAAATTAAAATTATAATATTGAAATACGGGTCAGGCTGGCCCATCGGGCCGCACGGGTCTTTGAAAAGTGGGTTGGGCTCATTTTATGTAGCCCATTTTATGTAGCTCATATATATATATATATATATATATATATATATATATATATATATATATATATATATATATATATATATATATATATATATATATACCACAAAAACATCCCTGTAAAATTACAAAGTAACTTAATATTATTATCAATACTTATCAAATTTTCTCTTCAATCTCACAACCATTTCCTTGATCACATCATCTTGAAAATATATCTTCATCCTCATTAACTTTTCTTTATCACTTGAAAATACATTTATGCAATCATATCATATCTCAATCTTTTTTCCCCAAAATTTTCTAAAATCTTTTTTTAATGGGTCAGCCCGAAGCCCGCTTGGCCCGAGCTGACCCAGCCCATGAAAAACATAGTCCTGATGGGCTGGCTCAAAAAGTAAGGATTGTGTTTTTATAAGGTATTTTGCAGCCCGGCCCGCGCTAAATTGTTGGGCTTATGGGCCGGCCGGATAGGCCGAGCCCATTTTGACGGCTCTTCTTTTATGCTCTATATAATTTATTTTATTATAAAATATAATAATTATATATTAAATATCTTTTATGTCATTTTACATTTATAAGTTATTTAGCTACTAATTTTACTAAACACTATTTTTATTAAACAAACCCTGAATAACCGCTCGCGTTTAACATGAAAAATCATAATAATTTGTCTTTTATTTTGTAGTTGTTATGGTCATTTAATAAAGGATTATATAATGTGCAATTGACATTCATGTTTTGGGTTTATCAAGAACTAAATTGGTATTGTAGTGTTGTGCATTCTTTGTTATGTTGGAGAATGTATTAGTCGCGGCGTAGATAATTTTGAGCGTGAAAACAAACAAAAAACAATAAAGTCACCACCAAAATTTATTTTTTTATAAAAGGAAAACGTTGAATATAATAATGAATAATATGGTTATCACAAAACTAAATAAACTAGGCCTGATTCTATATTATCATCAGTGAAGTCAGCAGGTGTTGCTGCGCGAAAAATACTCCAGCGACAAAAACGTTCGAAAGCAATGAAGTCGCCCTCCAAAGTTTATTTTTAAAAAGGGAAAACATTGATAAATCTCTTAAAGAATGAAAACATGGTTATCAAAATCAAATTTAAGTCCGGGAGTCGATTATACGTAGAGAATATGTTATCACCCTACAAAATTTGTTTAAATAAAAAGTACATTTAATTTTGTGAAAGATTAGTGTTAACCCAAATGTATTTGATTTCTCCTAATTATTATGACATCCTTACAAAAAAGGGAAACCGATTATTTATTAGGGTGCTTGACGAGATTTGACTCTTGCTCCTACGTATCTCTCAGTATGATGAATAATTCAAAGCTACGCAGTTCTTGCTAGAAAAATTGTGTGCGTTGGTTTATTTTAAATAAAAAGAGATTTGATCGTGCTAGGATGGAAGAAAAGTTGTTAGTTGGTTGATTTTAAATAAAGAGGATTTGATTGCGCTAAGACGGAGGAAAAGTTGTTCATTGATTGATTTTAAATAAAGGGGATTTGATCACGCTAACAAGGAAGAAAAGTTATTCGTTGGCTGTAGTTTCTTTTAAGAGGAAGACGACTGTTCAAACTAACAAGTTGTACGACTTGTGTCTGCATACTCGAGCATAAAATGTTGCACATTCATTTAATAATTTTTTAATCCATTTTCGGTTTATAAAAAAGATGAGATTCAAATGATCAAGTTGTACAACTTGCCTCTGGAAAACTCAACGATTAAAATAGATGTACTTCTATTTAACCATTTTTTCTTTACAGTTTGATGACTATTAATTTGTTAAAAGACAAGGCTTAGGACAACTAAGTTGTTTATTGGAAAGGAAGACATGGGTTAGAATAAACAAGTCGAACAACTTGTATCCGAGTCTTCGAGGGTAAAAGGATATATGTAAATTCATTTATCCATTTTTAATCTAAGTTTTGGTTTGAAAAAGAGGAGATTCAAAGCGATCAAGTTATATAATTTATGTCTTAAAAACTCGACTATTAAGATTGTACTACTATTTAATCATTTTCACAAATGATTTGATTATTATTAATTTTATTAAAATTACGAGATTTATTAAAAAAATAATAATTTCTTTATATTTTTTATTTCAAAAGCAAATTTTAAAAATATCAAATTATAACAAAGATCATATATAATTAATACTTTTTTGAATTAAATTGTTTATTTTAATTGATATGTTTTTTTGATAAATATATTTTTATACTTTTAAATCTAACTGGCCAAATTAATAGAAAATAAAAAGTCACAATTAATTAGGCATGGTTGAAAACTATCATCCCAGCATAAATAGCATTCAAGATGGCACCCAATATCAAGCAATTACCACAAAACTTTGTGTTTTTTTTGTCATCTCAACTTTACAAAACTAAATTGTAGAAAGTAATGATTGGTATAAAGTACCACTTTCTTGTAACAACACTTTCTAGTGTTTCCTTGTTGTAAGGGTTGCACCCCTAGTGCGATATCTTATAATCAATTGCCTATTAAAAAAAAAAACATAGAGGTAAAGAAGACCAGAACCATCAACACATGTAGTTGAATTAGAACATAAATTATCTTCTAACGTTGTAATTTAAAATACAGTCTTTACAGTTTCAACAACAATTTCAACAACAATTTCACTTTTAATAACAACCTACCACCACTAAAACTAAAATCAATAGATCACCAATTTAATAGTAGAATTAACATCCCATAAAAAAATAAGAGCCTTAATCAAAACCAAAGAACTACTAAAACCTAAACAAGTATTGATTAAGTGAAAAAGAGATACAAATCTCGCCATTTTGAAATGTTGCTATTGTGTTAATCCGAGAGCACTTGCACCAGTGACTATTTCGAGTAATAAAAAGCACTAGACACATCACCACCCACAATACCAAAAAAATTACATTGTCTCAAACACTAAAATGTATCCTTATATCTAATGATCATTTCCTATTTGGGAGTAACCAAACAAAATTACAAGATTCCTACAGCAAAATAAATCAATGATACTTGTGAGAAATTAGAATTCAAGATATATCATTAAAATAATTAAGGATATATTAGAATGTATGATTATCTATATACCTAACTTAAATAATTACGCGAGTTCATCCCTTGTAACAATGTAACTAAAGAAGTCGATGAAGTATTTAAACTCCAAATAGGCAAATGTTATTGTTATCAAACGGTATAAAAGTAATATTAGTCAAGATTTAATTACAAGGAATATTACATTGATAATAATCAAAATTTATTACATACCTAAAGAAGGAGAAAAAGTTAAAGAAGATTTCTTCATTCAATTATGAACATTTGTTAGTCCATCCTCTGGAGAATTACTTGTATTTAAACTGTCTCCAGTATGTTTCTCAAAAAAATAAGATAAATATTAACCAGTTCCCGCATAACTATACTAATATTTTAAAAATATTTATCGAAATGTCCATTCTTGCGAACATTATTCATTCTTTTTTGTTTTTTTTCCAAAAGAGTATTAAAAATTGCAGACTACTCATTAAGTAAAAAAAAAAAAATCAAATTTTGATGTTTTCTTCATTTGAATTTAAATCGTGCTTAACAACACAATGATGAATCCTCTATACTCCAATATTAAGCAATTTCCACATAACTTTTTAAATTTTCTTTCATCTTGACTTTTGATCTATGCTTTATGCAAGTATACGAATCTTACTGGAGTAATATAAAGAGTCTCGAACTCATAGAGACCTAATAGTCAATCTATCGTTTCTATCGTTACGGTGTTTATCTAAGACTTGGAGTTGCGCAAATTAAAGTAAAATAAAAGACTTGAATAAATATCAGAAGAACAATGTTGGAATACTAATCACATTGATTCATTGGTACTCTTGTTGTTTATGAATTAAATATCTATGGGACAATATTTTCTACTCTGAAAAGATCTAATTAAACAGGATTTATCGCTTTCGCGCATTCAGAATCGTATTTATTCTTGAAATTATTCTATCCGTTATCATGGTGGATAGCGCGTATTGCGTTAAAGTAATAAAACATATTTTAAGTAATTAGACTCTTAACTAGGTTGAAAAGTGATTTTGATTAGAAAAATAATATCTTAAATAGTTCCCGATTTTCGTGTCGGCAAACCGTACCTTAAACTTACAAACGCGTCCGAAAATAGGTTTAATAGTATTTTATTAAAATAATTATTTTCCTAATTAAATAACAAATGGCTTTTGCAATCTTTATCAATTAATTATTAATTAACTTAAATCTTTTGTACTAGACGACTTTCGATCTTACCCAACTTATAAAGATTTATACTTTTGTAGTAAACGACAAAGTTACGTTCAAAATAGTTATGATTACAACCAAAATAGCCCCAATAGAGTTCCTTAATTAAACAATTATTTAGAGTACCGTCAAATCGACGGTCCTCACATTCTAACTATTATAAATTAGCTTGACACAATATTAAAAATTAACAAAATGTT
Organism: Vicia villosa; assembly: GCF_029867415.1. NCBI lineage: Eukaryota > Viridiplantae > Streptophyta > Magnoliopsida > Fabales > Fabaceae > Vicia > Vicia villosa. Next base: position 141,152 of record NW_026706239.1, read on the forward strand.
CGATTTGAAATTTAAATTAAACATGTTAAGTAGTTTGATTAAGATGAAGAAAGTAAAAGTGCGAGAAGTAAAGCAAGGCAATAATAAAAAATAAATGCAGAATATAATAAGAACCTTCTCCAAACGGAGGCTTGTATCTGGTACAACGGAAATAGCTTCGAGAATGTATATGGCGAGAAGATTAAATTGGCTTCAAAGTAAATTCCTCTGAAATAAAATGCCAAAAATAAATGCTCCAAGCTCATACACGATCAAGTGCTATAACCATCCGATGTGAAGGATTAAAGATTTACAAATGTGAAAATATATAGCTTAGGGTGCTAAGATTGGATGCCTAAAAAGTGAAGAGTTAAGTTTTATTTATAATGAAACTAAAACCTAAAAATGCTGATTCAACTGTTGGATTCGTGTGAGATATTTTTGGAGAGAAAGGATGGAGTGGGAGGACCAGGCCGGGACCAATTCAACTAAAGCGCATTTTGTTGTGTGGCGACTGCCACACCTCTATGACAAACTCCATGCTGTGATAATGGGTAAGACTTGGTCTTCTGACCGCTGAGACATGGACCACTCATGCCCCCTGCATGGTGAACGCCATGATGGTCGCCATGAGTGCAATCATCTCCATTTCCTTCGTTTTTCTCCCGTTTTGCTTCATTTCTTCGCATACGGCTGATAAATAGCAAAATACCTGAAACACACACAAATACCAGCATAAAAGAGAAAATGAAGAACAAAATGAAAATAAAACACGCACAAATCGAGTCAAGTAAGAAGTGTAATTACCTGTCATCAACTTTCCAAAACTAAATTTTAAAATGACTTCCTAATATCATTGTGGAAAAGAAGATTGACATCATCACCACATAAAGTTGAATTAGAACATAAATCTTCTTCTACTCTCTTATTTATATGCTCATAAATCACACACCTCTCATTTTTTAACCATCTTCTTAAGATGTAATGGTCAGGTGCATTAAAATTACTTTTGATGTTATAAATATGTAAAGCGTGATTACATAGAATTCACATTGAATCAAAAATGCGACAAATACAATTGACCATTGAAGTTGAAGAGTCCAAATTCACCATATTTTGCATACAATACTGTTTGACATGACTTCATGATATGACATATTATCACATCGGGCGAATATTTTGCACGTTTATACCATTAATGCATGTCGTACTATTTCACTACTATTTAAAATACGGGGTGGTGCACTTTAGCTATTTTTAATTTCCTTCTCAACCTCTGATTGTCACAATTTTTTTACAATTTTCTTAAATGCCACAAAACATTGTGTGAGACATGTTGTTTTTCGTACAATCTCTCCCAATACACTATTTGTACTCTCACTCCTTTGAGATGATATATATTATACCAACAAAAAATACATTTTTAATATAATTTGTGCTCCACCAATGCGAATTTTATACAAGTTACATAACCATCGGTGATTGTGAAGTTGATATGAATTCACCATCTCATTCCAAGTGATTTCAAATTCTTCTTTAGAATCACAACCTTTCATGCATTTGTTAAATATACTTTGAAACTTATAGTTAGAATCGAGAAATCCTAAATGTGAAGGAGCTTTTTTTACGATTTGCCAAAAACACAACAATGGCATGCATTTGGCATAACTTATCCAATTGCTTTGGACATAGTTGCATCTTGATCTGTAACTGTATTTTTGGATTTTGAATGCCCATACTTTCCAAAACTGCTTTAAATAACCAATTTAAAGAAACTGCAACTTCATATAATAGTAAAGCACAACCAAATATGACGTTTTTGCAATGATGATTTACACTAATAGATGGGGCACAAATCAATTTATACTTATTGGTATAATAAATAGTGTCAAACATCACAACATAACCAAAACAATCATAATCAAATTTATATTTTCCATCTCCCCAAAACACATTAGTCAAACATGATTCTTGATCTAGTTGCACATTGTAATAGAAAACATAGGATCTTGTGCTTGTCTATTTTGTAAGTGACACACTAAATATGGAGTATCCCATCTTCTATCAACAAAAATTTTAGTATACACATAATTATGCATATCTTTTAATGTTACACCGAGATTGTAATATCCATCAACCTCTACTGCTAAATAAATCAAAGTATTTGTAACTCATATACCAGCATTCCCCATGGACTTTACAAGACCTCCTTTAACATTTGAATTTTTTTATGGAGCACAACAAATGCCTTTGCTAAAGTGGTATTATAAGTTCATGGTTGTGACATAATACCAACTTTTTGATTTTCCACACCATCCCTTAATCACATTAAATGTTACCATTGCATTGCAATTTTGTTCTTGAATTTGCTCTTTCATAAGTCATATCTCCTTGAGATTCATTATACTTAAATCCTTCCTTGGAAAAATAAAATTCTTTGAAACATGTGATTTTTCTTTCATTATCATAACATAACTCTCTCCCATTTCTTACAGTAAAACATGTTATGAAGACATGTGATTAATATAAGTTATAAGCTTCATCTTTGTTATTCAGAACTCGATCAAGAAAAATTTCTTAACACCCATCAATTTAAACAGTTTGACATTCATTGATCTTCATTTTCTCCTACAAATAGCATATTCATAAATTAAAAGTTAATAACAATAAACTCATACAACCAAGTTTTCAACAATAGAAATACCTAAATTAGATTAAAATTCAAATATATATGATAAGGAGAGTAGAAAAATTGTATCAATAGGAAGTAAAAATACAACTAGATCATTTAGATAAATTCCAGTAAAAATAATATTTGGAAGAGGTAATTCAATTGAGAAATAATAATATTAAGTAACCACTCGAGTTCAACTTGAAAAAACACAATAATTTCTCTTAAATTTTGTAGATGTTATGGTCATTGAATAAATGACTATATAATGTGCAATTAACATTCATGATTTAGGTTTATCAACAACTAAATGTGCATTGCGATGTTGCCAATTTTGTGTGCTGCTAGAGAATGTAAGAACAATAAATCTACTATTTTGACTTGCTTATAGGCCTAACTATTTTGATAGAGTTTCTAATATCTAATTTGAAGTAGAAGCATTTTTTGCGTGTGGGGTTTTACATTGGTGGAAAGGTGTGCCAGTATTTTGGTTTTGTTATTCTCAGTGCAAAAGATAGCAGTAAATTTAATCATGATAGTAGTATCTTAATGTCATGGATGCTATCCGTAGGCAACATTTAAGTGAAATTGCACTGTGATTTTGTCCTTATAATAGCAGTAACTTTAAAAACAATAACAATGCAGACTTAGTTTCAATCTGCTTTTGAATTTTCACTATGGATTCAAATTAGTGACTGTTTAATCCGCTTTTGAATTCTTCCAATTATTTAAGCTGATTTATGTATCATCACTTTGATGTAATGATAGTGTTTGTTGAAATTCGTTTACATGCTTCAGTTCCTTTTGTGTGTATATTGATATTTAGTTTACTTTTTGTATGTGCACCTTTTTCCTTTTTTTAAAAAGGCAAAATATTTGTTATTTAAAATAAACAACGGAAAGGCATAAGACATAGCTGATCAAGTACCAGATTAGAAGATGTAATTCATGGTTTCAGTAAGGAAGTCTAAGTTCGACATTGTGTTCGACAGAGTTGAAGCAATTGGAGTCGACATAGTTAAGATAGTTGAGTAGAGTTAGCTGCATTCGACAGAGTTAAATACAATATATAGTTATTAATTCAAAATGTAATTTGTATGTTTTGGGCTTAGGCTATAGCTGCCTAGAAATAGGCATGACATTGTAATTTAAAATCTAATCTTTAAAGTTTCAACAACAATTTCACTTTTAATAAAAACCCTTTTCTCAATATAGTTTTCTCTCTTCTCTCTTCTATTTACTCACTTCTTCTTCTTGGAATCCTAATTGTTCCAACAAAGATTACATCCCAATATCAGAAGATAAACCAGATCAAAACCAAAAACCAACACCTAAACTTAAATAAAAAACAACCCACCACAATTAAAAATAAAATCATCGGATCACTAATTTAATAGTAGAATTAACATCCCATCAAAAAAATAAGAGCCTTAATAAAATCCAAAGAACTACTAAAACTTGAACAAGTATTGATAAAGCGAAAAGAGAGACAGATCTCGCAATTCAAAAATTTTGCTACTGTGCTAATTCGGGAGCACTTGCACCTGTGACTGTTTCGAGTAATAAGAAGCACCACACACCTCCACCACCCACATCACCAAAATAAAAATTACATTGTCTCAAACACTAATGTATCCTTATATCTGGTGATTATTTCCTATTTGGAGGTAACCAACCAAAATTACAAGATTCCTACAACAAAAGAAATTAATGATACTTGTGAGAAATTAGAATTTAAGATATATAATAAAAATAAATAAGGATATATTAGAATGTATTATTATCTATATATCTAACTTAAATAAATACGCGAGTTCATCCCTTATAACAATGTAGCTAAAGAAGTCGATGGAGTACTTGAACTCCAAATTGGTAGATGTTATTGTTTTCAAAGGATATAAAAAGTAATGTTAGTCAACATATTGTGGTAGGTAATATTACAATGATAATAATTAAAATATATTACAAATCTAAAGAAGGACAAACAATTGAAGAAGATTCATTCATGCAATTATGAACATTTGTTAGTCCATCCTCTAGAGAATTACTTGCATTTAAACTTTCTCCAGTATGTTTAAAAAAAAGATAAATATTGAATTATTCACCCTTTTTTTTTTACTTTTGCCTTTGATCGTTTCCTTTTCTTAAAATGCCCATTCTTGCGAACACTAGACTTTCCTTTTGTTTTGTTTTACCAAAAGAGTATTAAAAATTGCAGATTACTCATTCTCCTCATTCACTAAAAAAATCACATTTTGATGTTTTCTTCATTTGAATTGAAATATTGCTTAACAACACAATGTCGAATCCTCTCTAATAAAATATCAAGCAATTTCCACATAACTTTTCATGTTTTTTTTGTCATCCGGACTTTCCAAAATTAAATTGTAAAAAAACTTCCTATTACCATTGCAAAAATAAGATTGAAATTATCACCACATGTAGTTGAATTAGAACATAAATATTCTTCTACTCTCATATTTATATGCTCATAAATCACACACCTCTCATTTTTTAACCAACTTCTTAAGATGTATTGGCCAAGTACTTTTAAAATACTTTTGATGCTATAAATCTCTAAAGCACGGATACATAGAATTCACATGGAATCAAAATTGCGACAACTGCAATCGACCATTGATGTTGAAGAGACGAAAGCCACCATACACTTTTTAAATGCCACATAGCTCGACATGACTTCATGATATGACATTTTATCACATCGGTGAATCTCTTTTGAAGTACTTCCACCTGCCCTATCAAGATACTAGTTTAAAAAAAAGCATAAATATTTTGTGATTACATACCATTGATGCATGTCGTAAACTTTCACTACTATTTACAATATGAGAACGTGCACTTTGGCTATTTTTAAATTCCTTCTCAACCTCTGATTTTCATAATTTTTTCACTATTTTCTCAAATGCCACCAAAAATTGTGATAGACATGTTGTTTTTCCTACAATATATCCTAATACACTATTCGTAATATCATTCATTGGAGATGAAATTATACCAACCGAAAATACATTTTTAATATAAACTGTACTCCACATGGTGCATTCCAATTGATTTTAATTTCTTCTTTAGAATACAAACTTTCATGCATTTGTTAAATGAACTTTGAAACTTGTAATTATAATTGAGACATCCTAAATGTGAAAGTGAATTTTATTACGATATGATAAATACACAAATGATGGCATGAATTTGGCATAACTTCTCCAATTGCTTTGGAGATATAGCTGCATCTTAAGCTGTAATTGGGTTTTTGGCTTATGATTGTCCATACTGTCCAAAAATGCATTAAACAACCAATTAAAAGAAACAGAAGTTTCTTAAAATAGCAAGGCGCAACAAAATATGACATTTTTCCAATGATGATTTAAACTAATAAATGGGGCTCAATTCAATTTATACTTATTGGTAAAATAAATAGTGTCAAACATTACAACATATCATAAACAATCATCATCAACTTTATATTTTCCATCTCCCCAAAAACACATTAGTCAAACATGATTCTTTATCTAATTCACATTGTAATAGAATATAGGATCTTGTGCTTGTCTATTTTGTAAGTGATTCACTAAAGATTGAGTATTTCCATCTTTGATCAACTTAAATTTTTTAGTACATACATGATTATGCATATCTTAAAATGTTACAACGAGATTGTTATATCCATCAACCTCTTCCCCTAAATAATTCCAAATATATGTAAATCATATTCCATCATTCACCATGGAGTTTATAAGTCCTCTTTTAACATTTGACATAACGAATTATATAATGTGCAGTAAATATTCATGATTTATGTTTATTATAAACTAAATTTGTATTGTCGTGTCATAAATTATGTGTTCTGCTATAGAATGTATGAACTATGATTCTACCTTTTTGACTTGCTTCTAGGCTTGCTTATTTTGATAGAGGTTATAATTTTGTATTTAAAGTAAAAGCATGTTTTGCGTGTGGGTTGTACTTTGGTTGAAAGGTGTGCAAGTTTTTTATTTTAAATTCTCAGTGCATATGATAACAGTAAATTTAATGGCAATAGCAGTATCCTAATGTCATGGCTGCTATCCAGAGGCAACGACTAAGTGAAATTGTACTACGATTTTGTCCTTATAATAGAAGTAACTTTAATGACTATAGCAATGCAGACTCATTTTTAATCCTGAATAATTGAATTTAGGATTCAATTTTGTGACTATTTGATCTGCTTTTGATTTCTTCCAATTATTTGAGCTAATTAATGTATCATCACTTTGATGTAATAATATTGTTTTTTGAAATCTTTTACATGATTTAGTTCCTTTTCTTCGTATATTGATATTTAGTTAACTTTTGGTATGTGGATATTTTTTTAATAAAAAGGCAAAAGATATGTTATTAAAATAAACAATGGAAAGGCATAAAATATTGCTTATCAAGTACAACATTACACCCCACTAATAGGACATAAATCCTATCAAAACTTATAACAAACTCCTAAACTTAAATAAAAAACAATCAACCACCATTAAAACTAAAATCAATAGATCACTAATTTAATAGCAGAATTAACATCTCGTCTAAAAACCAAGAGCCTAAATCAAAGCCAAAGAATTGCTAAAACCTGAACAATTATTGATTAAATGAAAAAGAGACCAAAATTTTAAAATTCTGAAACGTTGTTGTTGTGTTAATCCGGGAGCACTTGTACATGCGACTGTTTCGAGTAATAAAAAGCACCAGACACGTCCATCACTCACAACACCAAAACAAAGATTACACTGTCTTAAACACTATAATCTATCCTCATATCTGATGATCATTTCCTATTTGGAGGTATTCAACCAAAATTACAAGATTCTAGCAACAAAAGAAATTAGTATTTAAGATATATCATTAAAATAAATAAGAATATATTACAATATATGATTATATATATATATATATATATATATATATACCTGAATTAAATAATTACGCGAGCTCATCCCTTGTAACGATGTAACTAAAGAAGTCGATGGAGTATTTAAACTACAACTTGGAGATGACGTTGCTATCAAAGGATATAAAAGTAGTGTTAGTCAACATATAGTTACAAGGAACATTAAAATGATAATTAAAATATCTAACAAACTTGAAACAAGGAAAAGAAATTGAAGAAGATTCCTTCAACAACTATGAGCATTTGTAAGTCCATCCTTTGGAGAATTACTTACATTTAAACTCCTGCCAATATGTTTCTCTAGAAAATAAGATAAATATTAACAAGTTCTCTCATTAAACATATAACTAGAATAGTATTATAAATATAAGTATTGAATCACTCACCTTTATTTTTTATTTTTACTTTTGCAGTTGATTGTTTCCTTTTCTCAAAATGTCCTTTCTTGCGAGCACTAGACATTCATCTTGTTTTTTCAAAAAGAGGATTAAAAATTGCAGAGTACTCATTCTCCTCATTTAGAAACAAATCACTTATGTTATTTTCTTCATTTGAATTTAAATTGTGCTTAAAAACACACTATAGAGCCTTTTAAACTCCAACATCAAGCAATTTCCACATAACTTTTAGTGTTTCTTTGTCATCTTGAATTTCCAAAACTAAATTGTAGAAAGACTTCATAATAGCATTGCAATAAAGAAGACTGGAATCATCACCATGTAGTTGAATTAGAACATAAATCTTATTTTGTTCTCTATTTATATGCTTATAAATAGCACGCCTCTCATCTTCTTACCATCTTCTTAAGATGTAGTGGTCAGTACTTTAAAATACGTTTGAGGTTATAAATCAATAAAGCATTACTACATAAAATTTACTTGGAATCAAAATTGCTATTGCTGTAATTGACAAATGAAGTTTATGAGTTCAAAGACACCATATACTTTTACTTTCCCCACAGTTTGACATGAATTCATGATATGACATATTATCATATTGGCAAATCTCATCTGAAGTACTTCCATATGTGCCATGAAGACACTCATTTTAAAAAAAGCTTAAACATTTTGTGGGTATCACATTGCGATAAAGAAGACTAGCATCTGTTAGAACAAGATTTGTTCTGATCAATATTCTTAGTTTTGATGATAACAATGTATATGAATTTTGCTTGAGATAATGTGGTACTCTAATCCTATGCAATCTCCATTTCAGGAAATATATAAAGAGTATGCACAAATTCAGCGCAAGAAGCACTGACTCAGAAGGTTCAAGTATGCAACATCAGAACATGCTCTCGCAAGACATCAGAAGATGGTCAAGCAGAATCAGAACATGGTCTATTGAAGCATCAGAAGAACTTGAGATCAGAAGCAGAAGCACTAAAGTTCTCATGGTATCACGCTAGAAGCACTTCAAGGTCAGAAGACAAGAAGATGCTCTGCACCAAGCTGTTTGACTCTGATGATATTCAAACGTTGTTTACACAAACATCAGATCAGAAGCAAGTACAAGATGGCAGGCTACGCTGACTGACAAAAGGAACGTTAGAAGCTATTAAAGGCAACGTCAGTAGACACAGCAAAAGCAAGGCTCGAGGTAGTTGACAAAAGAGTGAAACATTAAATGCAATGTGTGGACCTCCGTTTTTTCTCGGGCCATACCTCTGAGCGGGAGAGATACGTGAACTGACTCTTTTTTATCGCTTAATGCTTTCGCATTTTTGAAAATTCACAGAGTTGCCACCGACCTTTTATTTTATCCAATTAAGGAAAGGTTTATAAAAGAAACAGAAAAAAGACCTTTAAGAAATTCTGGGTAAGGGGGTAGGTTATACAAAGGGAAGGTGTTAGCACCCTTTGTATCCATGGTTATCCATGGGCTCTTAAGTTTGCTTAGCTCACTTGTTTTTCGATCACTTTTCAATTGTTTTAGAATGCTCATATGTGGTTTCAAATACCTTTGTAAATTGAATTTTGTAATGATCCTTGTGTGGATGTATACAAAATGTTTTTTTATCTTTCGAAAGATGTTTTGAAAAGAACGTTAACTTTGTAATGATCCGTGTTTGGATGTATACAAAATATTGTCTTTTTGGAAAGTTTTGTTTTGAAAAACAACAGTGTATGAGAATTTTGTTTGTTTTGATTTGAGCAAGCAAACTAGGAGGTCTACCCTGAGTTGTAAGGTCTTTATCCTTATTTCCTTTAAAAATCTATCCTTTCACCGGATACAAACAAAAGGTTCGATTTTGTACTCGAAACAGTAGAATTTTGACTTTGATTTTGAAAAGAATGAGAAGGGATTACCTTAAAAGGTGCAAGTGTGATTGTGTTTGTATTCAGATATTTTATCTTTGAAGTTAGTGATCTAACGGTTCAATTTTATCTTTGACATACACGCAGTTTATATTTGCTGGAAATTAAAATGCGGAAATGTAAAGTGCGGAAAGTAAATCTACGCTATTACATCGATTGTGCAGGAAATGTAAACTAGCCTATTTACATGAATTTGACATCCTATACATTTATCTAGGAATTTAAATTGCAAGAAAAATAAAAGGCATGTTTTTGGATTTTTTATGATTTATTTTAATTATGATTAATGCATGATTAATAAAAATAAAATGAGGGAAAAGATGAAGATAAATTTTAAACCTAAAAATTAAGTTCAAAATATGTACAAAATATTTGTCAATTAATTTTAAAACAAAACTAATTTTTTTGGAATTTTTGAAATTGATTTGAAAATTGATTATGCTAATTTAAACATAATTATGCAAATAATTACATAAATAATTAAAACTTAAAGAGAAAATTATTCAAAATATGTACAAAATTAGTTTATAATATATAAACAATATTTAATATAAAGAACAATTTTTTTTATGATTTTTTGATTGGTTAGAATAATTAAAAAGCAAATATATAAATATATACTAATTAATTATGCAAAATATTGAAATTTTGAAGAAAAATAAAATATTTTTTTTTTCAGAAAATAATATATTATTTTAGAAGTCTAAAAATATTTTTTGTGTATTTTTTGGATTTTTAAAACTATTTTTAATTAATTTTGCAAAGAAAATTAAAATAAAATAGAAAACAAAAGGATACATGATCATGTGTGATTAATCTGAGAGTCCATGGTATGAGGATTCATTCTGGGGCGTTGGATGGTTCATTAAGTAAGATCAGATGGTCCAGACTTTGAGGCACGTGGTAAAAGTTACACCTGCAAAGCACAGAATCAGAGACAAATTCAAAAAAAACACGCGCGCGTCTGAACCAATGGGGGGAAGACACGTCTTCGTCTTCATCCTCCAGACAACACTTATAACAGCGCTTTTGTAAAAAAGCGCTATAATACATGATGCTTAAACCTGCAAAATAGCAAATAGGGTCAAACGTAAAAATAAATTTGGCGCGACCTATCCATTCAACTCGTCTGATCCATACGAACTCAATGGTATCACTTAGATCCTCTAATTTTGCCTATTTCAGAAAGCCCTAATTTTGAGATTATGAACCCTAGAATGGTAACTTCGTGTGTAAGCGTCTAAAACTTAATTAAAGTTCCAGAAATGATCTACACACCACACCAAGTTCAAATATATGTCTACATCGTGCTAGATATGCTTGTGTTATGAGATACAAGTCAGTTTTAGTTTGGACAAATCGTGACCTGTAGTGTTTGATTCAATGAGTTTCAAAGCTTGCAAATGATCTGGATAGGTTCAGTGAAGTTCAAGGAACGTGTTTGAGTGTTTATTTTGTATTGAAACTAACTTAAACTTAGAATTCGAATTTCAAAATTCTTTGAATATTTTAAGAGGTTACAAATGTATTACAAGCAAGAGTTTGATTCTGAATTCGTTCTCCTTTCATTGCTGAAGTATTGTAGCCTATATATAGGCATTGAAGTGCTTAGAATTGAAGCTAAGAAGCCTTTAGTTGCCTTTGTGGAATTCTTGATTTTTTTATATTAAAAACCTTTGAATTGTTGACCAAGTCTTCATCTCTTCAATGCTCTTGCCATGCTCTTCAATTCTCTGCAGAAAATCAGAGATTCCTTGGGTGAGTCATGCTTAGATTGTAAGCTAACCATTATCTATTCATTTTCCTTTTAATTTAATCTTAAAATAAGATAAAATTATGCCAAAAAATGGATAAAAATGGTATGGGCCTTGTCTTGGTCGTGGGAGGCCCATAATAACATGGCAAACATGTTTGAACCATGAAAACTTGGCCCCATTTGGAAAAAATACATTTTTGAGCAATGTTGATTTCATGCATTTTCCCAAAATTTAGCCAACTTCAACAAGGTGTAAATCCCTCAATTTTTGTCATATGAAGGAGATCTTGCACTTTTTGGAAACCTCAAAGAGTCCTATAACCAATGTCTTTGGTCTCATGTCAAAATGATTTTTGATGCTCCTTGTGTGTCCTTTTGAAAAAAGTGTCTTTTTGTTGACTTTGAAAATGACCTGTAATGTCTTTGGTCATATTTTTCAAATGGTGAATGCAATGACCATGGGATCAATTGAATTTGAAAGATAATCGAATTTCCTTCAAAATGAGCTTTGGTTTGAATTTTTTGGATGAAGGATGAGAGAGTTATGACCAGTCAAAGTTGAGTTGACTTTTCAGGCAAAAACCCTAATTTTGAATCTTAGGGTTTTGTTGATTTTTGATCTTTCCTTGATGAATTATGATCATCCAATGATCAAATGATGAATCCTTTGACAAAATATGGACTTTGACAAAAAATTTCATTTTTGACTGTCTGTTGACTTTTTGGTCAAACGGGTCGTCTGTTGACTGTTTGAGCTGCTGACGGTGCGTCTGAGTGATTTGAAGTTTGAAAATTTGTATGATGGTACTTTGAGATATATGGATGTGCATGAAATCCATTTGAGGTCTCAAAAACTTGTTTCTCCTGTAAAAACAAGAAAACCCTAGTCAGGGACTGTTTGTGTAGGAGACAGTTAAGCGTACCTGATTTTTGTGCAGTGTTGAGTCTCTGCTAATCGCGTGATATTCAGAAGACTTCTAGAACAAAAATATTGAAATTTTGAATTGTGAAAGATTGATTTGATTGATGGTACAAAACACTGAGAATTGTACTGCCAGCAGTTTGGCTGTCAACTGACTGTTCAGATATTGACGTAGCAGTTAGAGTGAAAAATCAACAGTCAAAGTTAATTTTCTTTTTTTTTTGTTGTTTTTGTTTTATGTGAAAGATTAAAGTTTATTTACATGACTTGTTAAAAAAAACACAGACATAATAAATAACTAATATTTACTGTACGCGAGCAAAATTACCGATAATAACCCTGAAAATCATTTAATGCACAGAAAAATGAATATTTGACTGGCAGAAAACACATAAAATATTATCTGAGTAATTAAGCAATATTATGACAAATAGTACAACATTTAATACTGACAGTACAAATATTACATACTATATTGAACAGTACGAATAAACGGTACATTTAAGAAATAAGAAATACGACAAATTTTAAGAATGACGATTGATAACCCATGCTACAAATAGTAACATGTAGATGATTGGGAGCATAAGCATCCCCGGTCCACAGTGTTCCGGGCTATGTAGACAGAAGAAAGACATGATCACCGTAGCAATGGTGATGACCATAAGAAAACATGTTTCCCACCGCTTCGCCATTTTGTCGGGGAAGAAGAAAGGATGGATTATGAAGTAGAAATTTGAGAGATGAATTAGAATTTGATGTGAGATTTTTATGAAAAAATGAGAGGTATTTATAGAGTGGAAAGAAGGATAGAGACGTTGGGGAATGATGTGATTCCGTACAAAAGGAAAATTTGAGTGGAAGTAAGATTTGAAAGAAAGTGGAGATATTGTTGGGAAAAAAGAGAGATTTGATTTTTTGAAAAAGAGATTTGAAAAGATTTTTGAAAATAATGGAATATAGTACAAAAATTAGTGGGAAACAAAAGATAATAATAATCTACTTGTTACCAGTACAGTCTGAGTTTCCTGATTCTGCGCCTGCAAAAAGATTTAACTCTGTACCAATTGTGTCAGTACTATTTATCTGTAAATAAATAAATAGCATGTGTGAAGTAATAAACAGTATTTGGCGTTTGCGTAGGAATAAATTCAACTGCAAGCCAAATTACTGTATAAGAAAAATTCTAAAAACTAAGTATTTCATATGTCAGGATATTTGTTGAAATAAAAATCCATGATTATATGAGACTCTTAATTTTCAGATTGGAGTTTTCTTGAAAAAAGATGCGGGCAAATTTTGGGGTATAACACAATGCTGTACGGATCACGCAACGCATTAAATGCTCCCAACGGTCATCTTCTCAAACGCCTATAAATAGAAGTTCTGATGAGAAGCTGAACACAACACTTTGCGCAAATATACAGAAACGCTGTCAAATTTTAAAAGCTCTCAAACTTCATCTTCAACCTCACTTCATTACGGTTGTAATATCTTAGTGAGATTAAGCTTAAACTTAAGAGAAAAATCACAGTTGTGATAATAGCTTATTAAGAAGCATTGTAACTCTTGTAAGAATTTGTTTACATTCATTTGTAAGAACTAGAGGAGATCAAGTTGTGACCGGATTCTCTAGAAAGTCTTAGAGGGTATCTAAGCATTGTGTTCCTAGAGTGATCAGGTTGTGATCAGAATACTCTAGAAGACTTAGAGGTTATCTAAGTGGAAAACCATTGTAATCTTGTGTGATTAGTGGATTAAATCCTCAGGTGAGGAAAATCACTCCAAGGGGGTGGACTGGAGTAGTTTAGTTAACAAAGAACCAGGAAAAAAATCATTGTGCAAGTTGTTTTTATCTTAAGAGTTTTAAAGCTACACTTATTCAAACCCCCCCTTTCTAAGTGTTTTTCTATCCTTCAATTGGTATAAGAGCCTGGTTCTAAGGTGCAAGCACTTAACCGTGTTTAGAAAAGATTCAGGAAGAGAAAAACGCTTATGTCAAGATGGCTGGTGAAGATCCAACACATACATCTACATCTGGCTCTGTTGAGCAACATAATGGAAATGGTAACAATGGTTATACTAGACCACCAGTATTCGATGCTTTAAACTTTGAGTATTGGAAAGATAAACTTGAAAGTTACTTTCTTGGTCTAGATGGTGACTTATGGGATCTTCTGGTGGATGGTTACAAACATCCAGTGAAAGCTAGTGGTGTAAAGCTCTCAAGACAAGAGATGAATGATGATCAAAAGAAGCAATTCAAAAATCATCACAAGTGTAGGACTGTTTTGCTGAATGCTATCTCTCATGCTGAATATGAGAAGATATCTAACATGGAAACTGCCTATGACATATATGAATCATTGAAAATGACTCATGAAGGAAATGCCCAAGTCAAGGAGACTAAAGCTCTTGCCTTGATCCAGAAATATGAAGCCTTCAAGATGGAGGATGATGAAAACATTGAGAAGATGTTCTCAAGATTTAAAACGCTAACTGTTGGATTAAGAGTTCTTGACAAGGGATACACAAGGGCTGATCATGTCAAGAAGATCATCAGAAGCATGCCAAGAAGATGGGGTCTTATCGTGTCTGCTTTCAAGATTGCCAAGAATCTGAATGAAGTCTCTCTTGAAGAACTGATCAGTGCTCTGAGGAGTCATGAAATTGAGCTAGATGCTAATGAACTTCAGAAGAAAGGTAAGTCTATTGCATTAAAATATAATTATAAAAAATGCACTAACGCTTTTCAGGCTGAAGAAGAAGATTTTGAAGAATCAGAATCAGAAGAAGAAGATGATCTGTCCATGATCTCCAGAAGGGTAAACCAACCCTGGAAGAGCAAGCATAGGAAGTTCAAGAACTTCAAAAGTTCTAAGAAGCCTGAACATGGAGAATCTTCTGGAAGCAGAAGATCTGACAAGAAGAAGGTCACGTGCTATGAATGCAATGAGCTTGGTCACTACAAGAATGAGTGTCCAAAACTTCAGAAGGAGAATCCCAAGAAGAAGTTTCATAAGAAGAAAGGTCTTATGGCAACATGGGATGATTCAGATTCAGAATCAGAATCAGACTCTGAAGGCGAGCAGGCAAACATTGCACTGATGGCCACAGTTGATGATGGATCAGAATCTACATCAGAATCAGATTCTGAAGAGGTATTTTCTGAACTATCTAGAGAAGAGTTAGTTTCCAGTTTAACAGAACTTCTGGAACTCAAGGCTCATCTTAGTATCAAATACAAAAAGCTGAAAAAGCTATTTGATTCTGAAACTAAGAAGCTGGAAGTGGAAAATTCTGAACTGAAGGAAAAAGTTTTAAAATTATCCAAAGATATTGAATCTCCTTTTGAATCAGAAAAATCCATTCATAGTCTCAATCATATTCTGAAAGAATATGACTCGAGCTTCAGAAAGTTTTTATCTAGAAGTATTGGCAGAAGTCATCTTGCTTCTATGATATATGGTGTTTCTGGAAACAAAAGGATTGGCGTTGGCTATGAGGGTGATACCCCACACAAATTTGAACCTGTAGATGATATGAAAATCACATACAAGCCATTGTATGATCAGTTCAAATATGGCCACTCACATGATATTAGGCTCACTTCACATGCCAAAAGCTTTCATGTTACACACACTAAGAAGCATGTGACACAACCTAGAAAATATCATGCTGCTAAACCTAAAGAATATCATGCTGTACCTCCTGTTGTTTATTATGCTAAACCCAAGTTCAATCAGAACTTGAGGAAAACTAACAAGAAAGGACCCAAGAAGTTGTGGGTACCTAAGGAGAAGATAATTTCTGTTGTAGATATCCTTGGAAGCAAAGAAGACAAAGCACAACATGTCATGGTACCTGGACTCCGGGTGCTTGCGACACATGACGGGAAAAAGGTCTATGTTCCAAGACCCGGTGCTTAAGTCTGGTGGAGAAGTCAAGTTTGAAGGAGATCAGAAGGGCAAAATAATTGGCTCTGGAACCATAAGTATTGGTAACTCTCCTTCCATATCTAGTGTACTTCTTGTAGAAGGATTAGCGCATAACTTATTATCCATAAGTTAATTAAGTGACAATGGTTATGACATAATCTTCAATCAAAAGTCTTGCAAGGCTGTAAGTCAGGAGGATGGCTCAATCCTATTTATAGGCAAGAGAAAAAAACAACATTTATAAGATTGATCTTTCTGATCTTAAGAAGAAGAAGGTGACTTGCCTTATGTCTGTTTCCGAAGAGCAATGGGTTTGGCACAGAAGATTAGGACATGCTAGTTTGAGAAAGATTTCTCAGATTAACAAACTAAATCTGGTTAGAGGACTCCCTAATCTGAAATACAAATCAGATGCTCTTTGCAAAGCATGTCAGAAGGGCAAGTTCTCCAAACCTGCATTCAAGTCTAAGAATGTTGTTTCTTCCTCTAGGCCGCTAGAACTTCTGCACATTGATCTGTTTGGCCCATTCAAAACAGCATCTGTCAGAGGGAAGAAATATGGATTAGTCATCGTAGATGATTATAGCCGCTGGACATGGGTAAAGTTCTTAAAACACAAGGATGAGTCTCATTCAGTGTTCTTTGAATTCTGCACTCAGATTCAATCTGAGAAGGAGTGTAAAATCATAAAGGTCAGAAGTGATCATGGTGGTGAATTTGAGAACAGATTCTTTGAGGAGTTCTTCAAAGAAACTGGTATTGCCCATGATTTCTCTTGTCCTAGAACTTGACAGCAAAATGGAGTTGTAGAACGAAAGAATAGAACTCTACAAGAAATTGCCAGAACCATGATCAATGAAACCAATATGGCTAAGCACTTCTGGGCAGAAGCAATAAATACTGCATGTTATATTCAGAATAGAATCTCTATAAGACCTATTCTAAATAAGACTCCTTATGAATTGTGGAAGAACAAAAAGCCCAACATTTCATATTTTCATCCTTTTGGATGTGTTTGTTTCATTCTGAATACTAAAGATCATATTAGTAAGTTTGATTCTAAGGCACAACAATGTTTCCTTCTTGGATATTCTGAACGCTCTAAGGGCTACAGAGTATACAATACTGAAACATTGGTTGTAGAAGAATCAATCAATATCAGATTTGATGATAAGCTTGGTCTTGAAAAGCCAAAGCAGTTTGAGAATTTTGCAGATTTAGATATTGACATATCAGAAGCTGAAGAACCAAGAAGCAAAGTATCAGAAGCTGAAAATCTCAGAAGCAAAGGATCAGAAGATCAAGTTGCTGCGTCTTTAGAGAATCTCAGAATTTCTGAAGAGCCAACAGTCAGAAGATCTTCTAGACTCACCTTTGCTCACTCAGAAGATGCCATTCTTGGAAAGAAGGATGATCCTATCAGAACAAGAGCATTCCTTAAGAACAATGCAGAATGTCAATTAGGTCTTGTTTCTTTGATCGAGCCAACTTCTGTTGATCAAGCTCTAGAAGATGCAGACTGGATAATTTCCATGCAAGAGGAACTAAATCAGTTTACAAGGAATGATGTATGGGATCTTTTTCATAGACCAAAAGGATTCAACATCATTGGTACAAAGTGGGTCTTCAGAAAAAAGCTAAGCGAAAAGGGAGAAGTGGTAAGAAACAAAGCCAGACTGGTGGCTCAGGGTTATAGTCAGCAAGAAGGTATTGACTATACAGAAACCTTTGCACCAGTGGCCAGGTTAGAATCTATTCGCTTATTGATTTCTTTTACCACTCAACACAACATCACTCTATATCAGATGGATGTTAAGAGTGCCTTCTTAAATGGTTATATAGATGAGGAAGTTTATGTCCACCAACCTCCTGGTTTTGAAGACTCTAAGTCTCCAGAACATGTTTTCAAATTAAAGAAATCATTGTATGGATTGAAGCAAGCTCCTAGAGCTTGGTATAAAAGACTAAGTTCTTTCCTTCTGAACAATGGTTTCACTAGAGGACAAGTGGATACTACTCTCTTCTGTAAAACATTTAAGAAAGATATTTTGATTTGTCAAATTTATGTTGATGATATTATCTTTGGAACATCTAATGCTACACTTGGAAAGGAGTTTGCTAAGTCTATGCAGGCTGAGTTCGAGATGAGTATGATGGGAGAACTCAAGTAATTCCTTGGGATTCAAATCAATCAAACTTCTGATGGAACATATGTTCATCAAACGAAGTATGTAAAAGAACTTCTGAAGAAGTTTAATCTTTCTGAAAGCAAAGAAGCCAAAACTCCTATGCATCCAACGTGTGTCCTAGGTAAGGATGAGGTAAGTAAGAAGGTTGATCAGAAGTTGTACAGAGGTATGATTGGATCTCTTCTATATTTAACTGCTTCTAGACCTGACATTTTATTCAGTGTTTGTTTGTGTGCAAGATTCCAATCAGATCCTAGAGAATCTCACTTAACAGCTGTTAAGAGAATTCTGAGGTATCTGAAAGGTACTACTAATGTTGGTTTAGTCTACAGAAGATCTAAAGAGTACAACTTAGTAGGATTTTGTGATGCTGACTATGCTGGAGATAGAGTTGAAAGGAAAAGCACTTCTGGAAGGTGTCAATTTCTTGGAAGTCACCTGATCTCCTGGTACAGCAATAAGCAAGCTACCATTGCCCTCTCAACAACAGAAGCAGAATATGTGGCTGCTGCTGGTTGTAGCACACAGATGCTCTGGATGAAAATTCAGTTAGAAGATTATCAGATATATGAGAGTAACATTCCTATCTTCTGTGATAATACTTCTGCTATATGTTTATCTAAGAATCCTATCTTACATTCCAAAGCTAAACATATTGAGATTAAACATCATTTCATTAGGGACTATGTTCAGAAGGGTGTTATTTCTTTAAACTTTGTGGATACAGACCATCAATGGGCTGATATCTTTACAAAACCCCTTGCTGAAGATAGGTTTAAGTTCATTATGAAAAATATCAGTATGGATTTATGCCCAGAATGAGAAGATGAGAAGTTTTGATGTATGAATTAGTTCTGAAATGACCTTGTGTTATCTTCTTATAAGAAGTTCTGATGGTGATCAATTAGAAGTTCTGATTCAGTCATCTCTGACGTTTCATTATCTAAGTTGATTCAGAAGTTCCTTTAAAGCAAAACAGCTGTCACCAGCTTTCTAGAAAATGAACACATGTTCACTCTTTTTGGACAAGCATGCGTACAGTTGAGGAGACGCCGCCCTAAGTAACTGTGCAAATCATTTCAAATTTCACATTATCTCTCCTAACGTCATCTCTCATTAAATGCATTTGATTCCATGTTTTCTGTAATCATATTCATTCAAACACATATTGCATTTCATTTCAAATCCATCTCTTTATATACTCATCTCACATTCATTTCAGTCCTTTTACACTCTCTCTCTTCATTCATCTCTCTCTTTCTATTTTTCTCATTTTCTGCATAAACCCTAGTTCGTAATCGAATCCTCAGTATATCTCCATCCTTTCTTCATCAAGCTCCTCAAGTAAAGAAGAAATGTCTTCTGCTCATCTTGTTCATCGCAAGTATGGTTATGCTCCATTGAAGACATGTTCCATTCTTTCAACTGAACTGGAAGTTATGTGTGAATCTTCGGTAGATTTTGAAAATCTAAGATTACATGGTTTCAACACTGATGCCGAGACAATGGCACAAGGCTGGTCAAACTCCCTTGATAGATTGGTTGGACCAATTTATCCTGCATTAGTAAAAGATTTCTGGGCTCATGCAACGGTTACTCCAACTGCAATCATCTCCTTCGTGTTAGGGCATGAAGTTGTGATAACTGAGAAGTTAATCAGAAAGTTGTACAATCTGGATGATGAAGAAGGATGCACAGGTGCTTTTTCTGGTAGAGTTTGTTGGACAACAATTGAGAGACAAATATCTAATGCTTCTGGTATTGCATCTCATCAAACTGGTTTGTTGAAGCCATTCTACAAAGTTTGGGCTGAGATTATTCTAGGATCTCTCTATCATAGAAAGAGATCTTTTACCTCAACTTACATCAATCTGGATCATAAGTATGCTCTTTTCTGCATTGGAAGAGGGATTGAAGTTAACATCTCAAACATTCTTTTTCAGAATTTGAAAACAAGTATTGAAGAATCACGAGATGAAGAACGCAAGAAGTTTCCAGACTTCAAGAAGAATGCTATTCCCTTCTCCAGAATGATTTCAGATATTCTGATAGAAAGTGACTTGTTGGATTCTCAAAGGACTATTGGAACATCCAGGTTCTTTGGTGTCATTCAAGGACACATTATGAATGGTTTTGATCTACAAAGGATGCGTCTAATTGAGAAGGTAACTTCTGTTCTAAGAATATTTCCAGATATTCTGACCAGAAGGGTTCCTGTTGAAGGCTTTGCTTCCTTGTTCAAAGAAGAGCTTAACAAGGCTGTTAAGCGTTATTTGAACACTTTTGTAAAAGCTCAATCTTCTGTTGATCCTGCATGGATTCGAGGAAGAGTGCTTCCTTCTCTGGCTGGGCTGCAGCAGAAGGAACAAAAGAAGAAAGAAGCAAGATTGAAGAGAAAAGCTTTAGAAGAAGAAGCTAAGCAAGCTAAGAAGCGAAAGATTACTTATGATCCTCTCAAAGTAAATTCCAAGGAATATCGAGAGAAGTGCATCAGGGATACTTTCCGTGCTTTAAGAGCTGGCAATTCCTCTAGGGAAAGGCCTCCTTCTTCTGACCCTCAAAATACTCTCACCATCCCAAACAGTATCCAACCACCTCCTTCTCCTGTTATTCTTAACCCCCAACCACTAAACATTTGTCCCCCAACACCTTCTGATATCCCCTCTTCATCCACCATCACCACAGAATCTCCACCTTCTGATACTCTTTCCTTACCTGACAGAGAATCCTACCCTTATTCTCTTCTTTACCCTGACTTTTGCTTCACCTTTAACCCTCCTGAACCCACTATTCCTATTGATTTTGCTCTGTTCAGTTTAAAGTTCAAAAATAGGATGGAAATTCTGAGAGCTGCTCATGACTCCCAGCTGGATCATGTTGCTACTCAAGGCTTATGGAATCGTTTTAGAAGGGAATTTTGGAATGGTGCACTGAAATTCCAGAGGAGATGTGTTGCTGGAGCATCTGGATCTTCTGGTTACTACTTGGATCTTGATTATGGAAAGTACTATCATCCCATCAGAAACTGTAGAGCTCTTGAGGAGAAGAAGTTCACTGATGAGTTGGAAGATGAACCATGTCTGACTATGGTTGTTTGGAAACCTCCATATTCGGTTCTAACTGGAGACTTTCAATGGCTATTCAACTGGCTAAGAATGAATCCTTCTAAGGAAGCACCAGATTTGGTTACTCCTGAAGTTGTCTACCTTTCAGAAGTTGCTGCTCCCGTTCCTCCAAAGAATCTTGCTGAGATTCTTCAAGCTTTGGAGAATGAAGATTCTGAGATCCCTGATCCAGAATATGATGAAGTTGTTTCTGAGTCAGACTCAGATGTTGAGATGGAAGATGCTGAGAATCATCCTGCTGGAGATGATATTCTCACTTTAGGAGCTGTTGCTGGTAATGCTATCCTTCTGAATGATAGTAGTACATCTTCTTCTGCTGAATCCTATGCCCTGGTAAACGCTATCAAGGCTTTTCAACAGAATCAAGAAGTTCTTGCTTCTCGCCTGGATAAGCATGATCAAGCACATGAAGAGTTCAGAGACTTCATGAAGAAGCAGAATGAAAGCACTGCTGGGATTCATGACATGCTGGCCAAGATTATGTCTAAGCTAGGCTAGTCGTAGTCTTTTGTGTCTTAGTTGTATCCTTGTTCTTGCATCTCCTTTTGTATCTTCTGATAATTCTTCTGATGAAATCAATGAAAATTATCTTCTTTTCTCTCATATTGTTTATTTTTCATCTGAATCTTTTATGTTTTTTGATGTTATGACAAAAAGGGGGAGAAAATGTGATAAATGATCTGATTTATATTATCAGTTGCTGGGAGTAAGTCTCCACATTTCTAATAGCATTTGCAAGTTCTATGTCTTTGAGTATTTTGCAGAATTGAAGACATTCTAAAAAGCTCAACATGAGAAGCAAAGACATGGGGAAAAGCAATTCTATAAAGAAACAAGCTCATGAAAATTGAAGCAAGTTGAGTGCTGTGAAGCTTCAAGATCAGAAGCAAGAAGGAAGAATGTTCTGATATTCTTGTGATAGAATATGCTCTAACACATTCTAGCTCCTTATATATTCTGATACATTTTTTCTATGTGCTTTGATACATATTTTATATTCTGATGCACTTTTTATGTGTTCTAATGCAATTTGTTTTGTGCTCTAACACATACTATATGCTCTGATACATATTTTGTGTTCTGATTCATTCATGCTCTGACTTTTGTCATTTAGCTTGTTCTGAAACATTTCAGGATGTAGAGATGCTCTGATGATGCTCTGGTACATTCAAAAATGTTCTGATACAATCTAAGCATGCAATGATTCAAGAAGAAATTCAAAGCTATGAAGCTGTCCTATTGGAAGCAAGAAGCAGAAGCTCTGAATGTTCTGAAGTTCTAAGCATATGTGATCGTCTCAACTGAAATGGAAAATACTCACGGAAGTCTTTTATTTATAAATTTCTTCTAGTATTTATTTCAGGGGGAGATTATTTATCTCGGGGGGAGATTGTTAATCTCAGGGGGAGACATATTCACACACTATATTTATATGCTTATGCTATAACTGTGTAATTGTCTTTAGCCGTCTGATATTCTGATTGCAAATTCATATCATTTATATATGTTTTTGTCATCATCAAAAAGGGGGAGATTGTTAGAACAAGACTTGTTCTGATCAATATTCTTAGTTTTGATGATAACAATGTATATGAATTTTGCTTGAGATAATGTGGTACTCTAATCTTATGCAATCTCCATTTCAGGAAATATATAAAGAGTATGCACAAATTCAGCGCAAGAAGCACTGACTCAGAAGGTTCAAATATGCAACATCAGAACATGCACTCGCAAGACATCAAAAGATGGTCAAGCAGAATCAGAACATGGTCTATTGAAGCATCAGAAGAACTTGAGATCAGAAGCAGAAGCACTAAAGTTCTCATGGTATCACGCTAGAAGCACTTCAAGGTCAGAAGACAAGAAGATGCTCTGCACCAAGCTGTTTGACTCTGATGATCTTCAAACGTTGTTTACACAAACATCAGATCAGAAGCAAGTACAAGATGGCAGGCTACGCTGACTGACAAAAGGAATGTTAGAAGCTATTAAAGGCAACGTCAGTAGACACAGCAAAAGCAAGGCTCGAGGTAGTTGACAAAAGAGTGAAACATTAAATGCAATGCTGTACGGATCATGCAACGCATTAAATGCTCCCAACGGTCATCTTCTCAAACGCCTATAAATAGAAGTTCTGATGAGAAGCTGAACACAACACTTTGCGCAAACATACAGAAACGCTGTCAAATTCTAAAAGCTCTCAAACTTCATCTTCAACATCACTTCATTACTGTTGTAATATCTTAGTGAGATTAAGCTTAAACTTAAGAGAAAAATCACAGTTGTGATAATAGCTTATTAAGAAGCATTGTAACTCTTGTAAGAACTAGAGGAGATCAAGTTGTGATCGGATTCTCTAGAAAGTCTTAGAGGGTATCTAAGCATTGTGTTCCTAGAGTGATCAGGTTGTGATCAGAATACTCTAGAAGACTTAGAGGTTATCTAAGTGGAAAACCATTGTAATCTTGTGTGATTAGTGGATTAAATCCTCAGGTGAGGTAAATCACTCCAAGGGGGTGGACTGGAGTCGTTTAGTTAACAACGAACCAGGATAAAAATCATTGTGCAAATGGTTTTTATCTTAAGAGTTTTAAAGCTACACTTATTCAAACCCCCCTTTCTAAGTGTTTTTCTATCCTTCAGCATCATCACCACATGTAGTTGAATTAAAACATAAATCTTATGATGTTCTCTTATTTATATATGCTTATAAATCACATGCCTCTCATCTTATTACCATCTTCTTAAGATGTAGTGGTCAATACTTTAAAATACTTTTGTTGTTATAAATCATTAAAGCATGACTACATAGAAGTTACTTGGAATCAAAATTTGAATTGATGCAATTGACAACTGAAGTTGATGAGTTCAAAGTCACTATATACTTTTACTTTCCATACTATTTGATATCACTTCATGATATGACATATTATCACATCGACGAATATCATCTGAAGTACTTCCATATGTTCCATGAAGACACTCATTTTAAAAAAAGCTTAAATATTTTGAGAGTATATACCATTGATGCATGTTGTAAAGTTTCACTGCTATTTGTAATACCAGAAAGTGCACTTTGGCCATTTTATATTCCTTAATAACCTCTAATTGTTATCATTTTTTCAGCATTTCTCAAATGCCAAAAAATTTGTGTGAAACATGTTTTTTTCCCACAATATCTCCCAATACACTATTTCAAAGCAATCATAATCAACTTTATATTTTCCTTCTTCCCAAAATACATTAGTCAAACATGAATCTTGATCTAGTTGCACACTGTAATAGAACATTTGATCTTGTGCTTGCCTATTTTGTAAGTGATTCACTAAAGATTAAGTATCCCCCATCTTCGATAAACTTAAATTTTTTAGTATAAACATAATTATAAATATATTTAAATGTTACATCAATAGATTTATATCCACCAACCTATTCCCCTAAATAATTCCAAATATTTGTAACTCCTATACCAGCATTTACCATGGACATTAAAAGTCCTAATTTAACATTTGACATTTCTTCGATGGAGCACAACAAATGCATTTTCTCAGGTGGTTCAAGTTCATGGTTGTGATCTAATACCGACTTTGTGATTTTCCACACCCCTCCTTAACACACATTAAATCTCTTCATTGTACTTCAATTTGTTCTTAAATTTTGTCTTTCATAAGCCACTTCTCCTTGGGATTCATTATACTTAAATATTTTCTTGGAACAACAAAACTCTTTAAAATATGTGATTTATCTCTCATTATCATAATATAACTCTCTTCCCTTTCTTACAGTAAAACCTCTAATGAAGGAATGTGACTTTATCTTAGTTATTCACAACTTGATCAAGAAAAATTTCTTTACACCCATCTATTTTAACAGTTTGACATTCATTGATCTCCATTTTCTACTACAGATAATATAATCATCAATAAAAGTTAATAACAATAAATTCATACATTTTCTCCTATAGATAGTATAATCATCAATTAAAAATTAATAATAATAAATTCATACAGCTATGTTTTCAACAACAGAACAACTTAAATCACATTAACATTGAAATATATATGCTTAAGAGAGTAGAAAATTTGTAACAATAGGAAGTAGAATACAATTAGATAATTTGAGAAAAAAATCAAATAACAATTAGCAAGTATAGCATATAACATAGTCTTTGTTCTTCTACTTGGATCCCAATTTCATTTTACAATTTATGAAAGACGGACTATGCAATGATAAGATAGAAAAAAATAAGTATAGGTTTTGAGCAAAATTAAAATGGGAGAAATATGACAACATTGAAGAGGTTTTTCCGCAAAAATTTCACAGAAGATAGCGAACATGTTGAGCTCGGGCAACTATTTAATGCTATTATTTCTCAATTGAATTACCTCTTCCAAGTGTTATATTATTGATTTTTTAATTAGAAAAATTTTAGCGTAGTAACGTATGTATATCCTTTTTCTCAAAAGCATCGAATAGAAATATGACAATTAGTTAACTTTATTTAATTAAAATTTCAAAATAAAATAAATCTTCGAAAAGGTAATTCAATTGAGAAATCATAACATGCTTTAGTTCCTTTTCTTCATATATATCGATATTTAGTTTACTTTTTGTATGTGCATTTTTTTTCCTTTTTAAAAGGAAAAATATCTGCTATTAAAAATAAACAAAGGAAGGGCATAAGACATGGCTAATCAAGTACAAGATTACACCCCCACTTACAAGACATAAAATAGATCAAAACAAACACCTAAATTTAAATAAAAACAACCTACCACTACTAAAACTAAAATCAACTGTCATACCCTAATTTTTGACCCCCCTGAGATGACATATCTTTAGGATTTTCATCAGGTCAAAGCAAGTACCCAGAGCAGTCACTTCTTCATCTGGCATTTAATCGAGGATGCTCAAAAACAAGAAAACTCAGGCAAAGGATCAATCAATAGAAGGATTAGTCTCTAATACAATCATAAGACTCAAGAGCTTCATTATTTCACCTATGATTGATTAGACACCCAGTCATCTGAGTACAGGTTTACTCAGGTCACCAGACTAGGGTTTTTTAGCCTATCAAGGACTAAAATCAAGGATCACCTTTGGGAAACCCTAAAAAGCCCCAGGGGATCATTCAAAGACATCAATCATCTTCAAATAGCTCATATGACAAGATCCACTGGACATCACACCTCAATTCAAAGTCTACAATCATTATTTTCATATGGTCGACAATTAGGGTTTTTGACCTAATTCACCAGGATAGTTGACTTTTAATCAGAGGCATGGATCCAAAACTCAAGACATGATTCAAGAACCTCTACTACCTCAATATAACCCATTTACATCACTCATTTGAGGAGAAGATCTTGATTCTACACAAAAGTCCAAATTTTCACTTTATCAGGAAAAAGTCAACTATAAGGGTTCACCTTTGACTTTTAAGATTTTTTGTCAAACCATGAGTTTCAAAGATCAATATCATCAATATATGGATATTAAAGTCATTTGACCAAAGAAATTCAAAGAGATTCACCAAGGAGCAAAAAGTCGGGAATTAGGGTTTTTGAGGGCACTGTGGGAACTCAAAATTTCACCTACACAACTCAAATAACTTCCAACATGAAAGTTGTAGATCTTGCAAAATAAAACAACATCTTACAAAGGAACTTTTTTCAAAGGATCAATCATTTAAGAGTTTTGGAAATTTTGGAGTTTTAGGTCATAAACACTTAGAAATTTTTCTAAGTGTTTTAACCTAGTTTTCTTCCAACTTTGGCCTCATTTTTCACAAATTTGCCAAAGGATTTTGAAGAAACTCCAAACTAATTATTTGAAGTAGATGTTTAGGGCTTTCCAAATTGTGTTCAACCTTCTCCAAATTCATTTTGAGCTAAGAGTTATGCTTGTTCAAAGTTGGCCTCATGAAGTGAAATTATAGGTCATGCATCATTTTGGAACTTTGAAATTTTGTGCACATGACCTCAAATAAGGATGCTACACGACCCATAACACATCTGAAAACATACCATGCATTCATTTTCACCATGCCATGATAATTGAAGAAGATTCCTAAAACAAGAACATGTGATTATGTAATGATTACATTTGTGAATTTATGGCAAATTGATGAATCACCCAAGGAATCTTCTCACCAACCAATTAGAGCTCACTTTGCATCTGAAATGTTCCCCAAGATCAGATAGAATCAATGGATAGGGGAAGCTAGCCCGAAAATGCATCATTGCATTTAGGATCTTTTCAAAATTTCTTCTTGGCTAAGAAACCAAACTTCTTTCATTAAGCAAGCTCACCACAGCCAATTGATCTGCATTCATTTGCCTATAAATAGGAGGGCATACTTCAGTAGAAAAACACACCAAAGCGACCATATTCCTTGCTTTCTCTTTCTCTTCTCATGCTTATTGTTTTTCAAAGTTCTTTGGCAAGAAGAATCATTTTCTTCAAACCAGAGCTTATCTTTGGAAAGTAAGCATTCTAACATCTCAAGGGAGGTCATTTGAGGTGATCCAAGCACCTAGATCATTTCTGTAAGTGGAGGAACACCATTGTTGCTCTCACTTTGAAGCTGTTGCAGTTGAAGGTCCATAGTGCAATTCAGAAGGTTTCCAATCGAGCCAAGCATCCAGGCACGTTCCATAGGAGGTAGTGAAGCTGTTCAGATGGCTGCAGCTCATCTGTAACTCAAGAATCATCACTCTCCATGTTCACTTGAAGCTCAAATCGAGGGAGGTCCATCGAACAATTCAGAAGGATTGAGGTTACAACAAGCATTCAGTTAGCATCACTGAGTCCCAAGGAAGCTTTTGGGATCATTCATACAAGCCCAGTTGCTCTCTATCATCCTCACGACCTCCATTTTCAGAGGTAAGTTTCTGAACTCCACCTCTTTAATTTAAGCACTCTTTATGATATAGCTCGATTCTATCTTGTTCAGCATCATCAGAGGATTGAAAACCCTCTATCATCATTCATTTATTCATCTTGTTTGTCATTTAATTTCAAATTTAGGGTTCATGTGTTCTTAGAGTTCTCTGAGAAATTAGGTAGTTATAGCTAATATAAATAAATGTTAGTTACATATCTGAGTTCGTGAGGAAATTTAGAGCAAAATTGATGTTTACATCATGCCATTTAGTTGAGAAACCAGAGAGTTAGAAATTTGAGAATTTGAGGGCTTGAGGAAGAAGACGACCATGGCTGTGGCGCGCAAAAATTCAAATCCAAGGGCAGGGTTTATTTTATTTTGAGTAGTATGCGTTTTACAAACGAATTCATCGTTTGCCCTAGTGGCCTCACATACGCCCTTAGTCTCCTCATGCCTCAAGTCTGGGGTTCGAATCCCCCTCGCCCCAGACTTTTTGATTCTTTTATTTTTCAATGATTTACCACTTGTTTTAAAATATAACCAAATGGGTGTGTGTCATTGTCACTAAGCGCGCGTTGGCTCAGTGGTGTTGTTTTGGGCTGGTAATATAAAGGGCGTGAGTTCAAACCTGGTTGGTGACAAAACCCTATTTTTTACCACTTTTTTCCATTTGATTTCTTCACAACTTCAACCAATTATTTAACCTATCAAATTAATTTATTTTCACTTCATTTTTCACACACTTGTCATTTAATATATCTATTTTGTGAATAATCAAAAAATCATAAAAAATATTATTTATTTCATGTATTTTAATTAGGTTTAAAATAGTATGTTTTTAAGTGTTTTCTTAAATACTTTAAATATATATTGTCATTTTATTTTAACCTATTTTGTGAATAAGCTCATGATAAAACCCTATTTGTTTAAGTCCTAATTAGGCATAGATCTTTATTCTTTACCTTAATTAAGTTGACTTTTGTCAATTTTCAAAGTTATTACCAGTCTCCGATTAAACGGATGATTAAGGTTTTCAAACAACAAAACCTTATACCATTTCAAATCATTTTCAAACTGCTTTTGTAACCAGTACTGTAAAGTACTGGGCCTCTAATAGAGTGTAAGTCCCAAACACCTTCTCTTCTTAGCTTGTTTTCAAAACTGTATTTTCAAAATCTTCTTTCTGTTTTCAAAACATTCTTCTGGTATTTGAAGGGCATTATTCCCGGTGAAACTCTTCAGATACCTATGTGACCTTTGTCCATCTTCACTTCTTCTGTTTTCAAAAACCATTAACTGTTTATCATATATATATTCAACTGTTATCCACCAATTACTGTTGAGGCTCTGTACATACTTCTTCAAAGGCCTCCACTCCATCCAGGTTAGGCTTTACAAGCTTTCAATTTACAGTCTTTATTTAAATTACTGTCAAATATGAACTGTGCATATATATTAGTTTAGAACTACGTTTGAGTATAAACCTTAGGACAGTTAAACTATATATATATTATAGGAATATGACCTAGGATTGAGAATGTCTTCCCGGTGAAGGCTCTTTCCTAATTAGAGATCTGTAGTTCAAACCCCCAAGATGAATTATTCCCGGTGAAACATCTTGGCAAAAACCTTAGAATCCAAAAATATAGGACACATCCACCTAAAGAGGAATTATTCCCGGTGAAACCTCTTACCCATTTGCTTAGAGCCAAAATAAGTTCAAAACTACATAGCTTTCTCTTGTGCTATAACAAGGACCCTCGATTAGCCTCCTCTTGGGCTTTGTACAAGGACCCACAGGCTTCTTAAAAGCATTTCCAGCTTCCTCTTGAGCTTGTATACAAGGACCCATCAGGTTTCTTATAAACATAAGAACAGGTCTTTAGTCACCTCTTAACATACCCTGGTGAGTTTCTTCCAATTTAAACCAGATTTCAAACAAGCTAAGTTTGTCTCAATTTCACATTGAGTACACCTTTTGGAATGAGAGACATGGACAGTCTCTGTCACCCTTATCTTCATCAATCTTCCTTAGTAGAGTCTAGGATCTATGTGTGCTTATCCTCAAAGTGTCAGCCTTCATCTTGGGCTTTAAACAAGAAGTCTCCACTAGATAATCTTTCTGCCAATCATCTTAACAAAATCCATGGAAAGGGTTAGCCTCCAAAATCATTCTTTCATTTTAATAAAATTCCCTGGAAAGGGTTAGCCTCCAAAGTCAATTAATAAAAATCTGTTTAAAATGTCAAAACCCCTGGAAAGGGTTAGCCTCCAATATCAGTCTTTCAAAACCAAATATTCATTCTCTTAGGAGATAATTTCCCCAAAAGAGTCAAAACCCCTGGAAAGGGTCAGCCTCCAAAAACATGATAAAGTCAGTCTTTTAACAGACAAATTCACCAGCTGAGTTAAAATCCCTGGAAAGGGTTAGCTTCCAAAGAAAAACAGTCTTTTAATAAATAAAATCTCCTCAGTAGAGTCAATACGAACAAAAACAGTTAGCCTCAACCTTGGGCTTCATACAAGGCACCCAAACAATAAAACTCCCCTGTCAAGAGTCAGCCTCAACCTTGGGCATTGTACAAGGCAGATAATAGAGTCTCCCCAGTGAGTTCTTCATCATTCAGTAGCCACAACCTTGGGCTTTGTACAAGGCAGATTAAACCATATGTTGTCAAAGATTCCTAACACCTAGAATCTTTTCCCCATAGAGTCATCCACACTCAGTTTACTTAAGAGTCCGCCACAACCTTGGGCTTTGTACAAGGCAGAAAATAATGTTTTCCCTAGCTAGAGTCAGCCTCAATTCTGGGCTTTGTACAGAACACCAAATAAAAATCCATCAAATAAACACTCTCCAAATAGAGTCAGCCTCAATTCCGGGCTTTGTACAGAACACAAAAATACCCTGTAATTAATCCTCAATGGAGTCATCTCCCAGAGTCAATAATAATTAATAAATCAATCAAAAAGCCTCAAGCTTGGGCCTCATACAAGCCAGCTAAAGTCAAATCTTTTATACAGTAGATAGACATAGCTTATCTCTATAGAGAGATATTTTTACTACTCTACCACATTCAAACAAACAAACATTACACATTTTAATTTCAATCAAAGTCTCCCATTTAGGACTATGAAAGACATGCTCTGGCACATCCCCAGACTTGTACACTTTCCCTAATTTGGACGAGCATCTTTCTTTCATTCAAGAGATACTAGCATACTTGCAAACACACAAGTAAGGTCACTCTCTTAATGAAATGAATCCAGTTATTCTGTCACTCTTTCAAAAATGTTTGTGGTAGAATAGTACAAATATCTCTCTGTAAAGATGATTTCTTGTCTCTTTATTGTAAACAGAGATTTAATTCAAAGCTTCAACCTTGAGCTTCAAGCAAGGCACCCAAAAACAATTAATAATTAATTAGTTCCCCGAACTACATTAAGCTCTGACTTCCACTAGGGATATGTAGGCATGAGGTTCACAAGGAATCTCAGCAAGCTAATAAAATACCAAAAATAGTCAGTCTGTCTGTCTGTCTTTCTTTTATTCAATTCAATTCCTTCTCCTAACACAAAGGAGAAACTTTCCCAATAATCATTAGCAGCACAAACACATTTAGACACAGAGAAGGTTCCTGTAGAGTACTACAGATATGTAGGGTGTTTAAACACTTTCCTATGTATAACCGACCTCCCGGACTCCAGAATTTCTAGTCTAGGTGAACCCCCCACACTTAGCAAACTCCTAGGGTTTAGTTGAGATCTTTTTTCCCCTTTCCTACTCGTAGGACAAATAAGAAAGTTCGTGTGATATTGTAGGAAGAACTGAAATAAAATTCATCCCACCACGGGCGCATTCTCCTTCCAAATTTCGCGTGAAGGGTCTAGCGTGCCGTCCTCCCAAGTGAAACGGGGAGGTAAAAAAAATGACACCACAGTAAAAATGGCGACTCTGCTGGGGATATAAGTGTTAAAAACCTTGGTTTTTCATCCAAACCAATGGTTGACCTGTTGCTCGTCCAGCCCCAATGAGGAATTAGGGATGCCAAATTCCCCCTCAAACAAGAGAAGTCCTGCCTAACCTCTGTGTCATTTCATGTGTTTGCTGCATTTATATTTGTTTATTCTGTATCGGGAAAGGGCTTGATTCCCCCTTGTGGTGAGAAATCCTATACCCGGATTTGAGTGCAACATAAGATAGGATAGAGGATGTCTTCCCGGTGAAGACCCTCTAATCTTGGTTCACAATTCTACTCTTGGGATTTGCCTGGCTGGTTGTGATTAACTGCGCCACTGCATTCCGAGACTGATTTGTACCAGGAGGACCTAGAAATACATTAACCCCACTTAAAGCCTTTTGTTAGGACGTAGAGCGGTGATTACGGAAGTAATTGTCACGCAGATACTACACTCAGAGAAAACTCTCTTATAGATACCAATCAACGTATCTTTAAGGTTGAGCAAAAACTCTGAGACCCCTAGAACCCGTTCTACAGGTACAAAAATCCTTAACCTTAGTTTACCATTGGGGCGGGGTTTGCGTTTTGACTTCATGACCACTATACCCTTCTGTGCCATGTTTGTTTAAAAACTCTTGTGTGTGCATTCATGCATTCATGCATTCATGCATCATTCATTAATAACAACTAAAAACAAAAAGAGTCTTTTTCGAGTCGTTTTTCAAGGAAACTAAATAACGAACGTTTTGAACTTCAGAGAAAGAGAGAAACGGAGAAAGGACTTAAGGATCTATACCATGGATTACGGAAGAAAGAGAGCTAGGAAATACACCTTCAAGATTCCCCAGGTCGAGGAACTGGGAAAGCTCGGAAAACTGGTGGTCAACCCCCAGGCTTTCAAGGAGAAGTATGGAAAACTTCTGCCTTTGCTCAATACCAACATTATGGATGGAATCGTTCCCACCTTGGTACAGTTTTACGATCCAATGTATCACTGCTTCACCTTTCCAGATTATCAGCTCATGCCTACGTTGGAAGAGTACTCTCGTCTGATTGGAATACCCGTGTACGCGCAAGATCCGTACTCCGGTTTGGAAAAGAATCCTGACGACATTATCATTGCTGCAACTACTCCTTTGAACGTAGTCGACATCAGAACTCATATGGTGAGTAGAGGAGGAATTCA
Source organism: Vicia villosa (assembly GCF_029867415.1). Lineage (NCBI taxonomy): Eukaryota > Viridiplantae > Streptophyta > Magnoliopsida > Fabales > Fabaceae > Vicia > Vicia villosa. The sequence continues at coordinate 175,023 of NW_026706239.1, forward strand.
AGGATTTCCCTCCAAATTCCTGTTTGATCAAGCTCGGTACTTCGTCAGCATCCAAGATATGAGCGCTTTTGAGGAAATCTTGGCTTTGCTTATCTACGGATTGTTTTTGTTCCCTAACATTAACGATTTCGTCGACATCAACGCAATTAAGATCTTCTTAATTGGAAATCCAGTTCCAACCTTGCTCGCGGATGCTTATCACTCTGTGCATTCAAGAAACCTGCAGCGAGGAGGATTAATCACATGCTGCGTACCGTTGTTATACGAATGGTTCGTTTCGCACCTACCAAAGTCCAGCACTTTCTGGAATATGAGGGATGGCCTTTACTGGTCACAGAAAATCATGTCCCTCACTCATACGGACATTGAGTGGTGTAGTCCTGACAACGACGAAACCAAGATCATCTTCAGTTGCGGAAGTTTTCCCAACATACCCCTTATTGGAACTAAGGGAGGAATCAGTTACAATCCAGCTTTAGCCCGTCGTCAATACGGCTATCCCATGAAAAATATACCAAGTAACATCCAATTGGAGGGTCTGTTCTTCAAGAACATCGACGATCATGGCAACATGCTGAAGAAGGAAATTGTCCATGCCTGGCATCTTGTTCACAAAAGGGAGAAGATTGTTAGGAAAACATCTTTGCATCTCCCTAGATCCTTACCTTCAATGGGTACGCGTCAGGGCATTCAAGCTCAGGATGCCATATCAACATCAAGAACCTATTCCCCTGAAGGAACCAATTTACCTTTTCTCCACCGATGTTGAAAAATTACAAGCGGCATTAAACAAGGTATGCCAAGAAAGGAATGCTTGGAGGAACAAGTATCGAATCGTCAACACGGAAAACGTTGAGATTCATAACATCCTAAGAAGGAAGGATGAGTTACTTGAAGTACTCGATCGACAAGTGTTACAAACGTCACTTTCTCATCATATCCCTCCTGCTTCCTGGATCATCGATCAACTCACGTCAGAAAACGCTCAGCTCAAGAAACAGAAGAAGATGTTAGAACGTGAAGTCAACTCATCATCAAAGTTTTAGAGTCCTTTCTCTCGGTTTCTCTGTATTTCCCTTTTCAAAGTGTGTAAAAAACGGCGTTTTTGCTTAATTAATAAAAGTTTGATGTTTCATAACGTAATTATGATGTTTCCTTGAAAAATATTAACTTAATTGCATATCATACATCGCTTTAGTCGTACACACTGACACGAGAATTGTCGCGGATCTAATAGTCACTTTCCTTTCTCCAGAAAGAGAGGAGGAGAAGGAGGTGAACCAAGACTTTCAAGCTGTCTCATCCATACAACACTCGTTCAAGTCGCAAGAAAAGAATGGAAGACTTTGAGCAAGAGAATGAAGAACTCAGAGAAGAGATTAATACTCTCAAAGGTACTGTTGAAAGACTCAATAGTATGGTAGAAGCCCTGGTAGTTGCGGAGAATCGACCAACGCCAGAAGAACCGCAAAGGACTGTGGTTTCCGAGATTGTTTCTACTCCTATTCCTCAGTATACCATGCCGCCTGATCGACCTTGGGGCATGCCGTATAACTTTACTCCAGAAGGGTACATACCCCCAGTTTCTGAAGTTCCAAGAGCTACAATGGAGATACAACCACCGGAGGGTTACAAACCTCTGGAAATTGAAGTTCCAAGAGCAACGACAATGGGTTTCACACAACAGAATGCTGAGATTCCAAGATCTGCTGTCATGGCTTCTCCACAGCCCATTATGCATACTTTTCCCCCGCAGGGCGGACAAGTATATCATCACGCTCCCAGTGAGAACGCTGGCGTGTATGAAAGATTGGACGAGTTCCAGGAACAGTTTCTGCAAATGCAGAAGGAACTCAAGACTCTTCGAGGACAAGATCTATTTGAAAAGAATGCTGCAGACCTCTGTCTGGTTCCAAATGTTAAGATTCCTCACAAATTCAAAGTACCAGATTTCGAGAAGTACAAAGGGAATTCATGCCCACAAAGTCACCTCGTAATGTACGCTCGAAGAATGTCAACTCAGACTGATAATCAACAATTACTCATTCATTATTTTCAAGACAACCTGACTAGTGCTGCACTCAAATGGTACATGAACTTGGACAGTTCAGAGATCCGCACTTTTCGAGACCTCGGAGAGGCCTTCGTCAAACAGTATAAGTACAATCTGGATATGGCTCCCGACAGAGATCAACTCCGGGCCATGACTCAAAAGGATAGAGAAAGCTTCAAGGAATACGCTCAGAGATGGCGTGAAGTTGCTGCTCAAATTTGTCCACCACTTGAAGAGAAAGAAATGACAAAAATCTATCTCAAAACTTTGAGTCCATTTTACTACGGACGAATGGTTGCAAGTGCACCAAGTGACTTTACCGAGATGGTAAACATGGGTGTACGTTTAGAAGAAGCAGTTCGAGAAGGACGCCTGAACAAAGAACCAGAATCTTCTATTGGTCCAAGGAAGTATGGAAGTTCTTTCCAGAAGAAAAAGGATCAAGATGTCAGCAATGTCTTGCACAAAATCAAGAAGAAATTTCAACCTCAAATTGCAACAATAACTCCGGTTGTTAACTCAGCGCCAGCTTATCAACCTCAGGTCTCGCAACAACAAATTCAACAAAGGTCGCAGCAACCTCAGCAGCAGGTTCGACCTCCAAATTACAACAATCGGGCTCCAAGGTATCCTGCCTTTGACCCCGTACCAATGCCGTATGCAGAATTATTTCCAACATTACTGGCAAAAGGACTCATTCAGACAAGAAGTCCTCCAAATCCTACAAACAGTTCCTCACCATGGTATAAGGCTGACCAATCTTGTCCCTATCATCAGGGGGCACCAGGTCACAATATTGAGAACTGTTTCCCTTTCAAGATTGACGTCCAACGATTAGTGAAGAGCGGAATGCTATCCTTCAAAGATACTAATCCAAACGTCCAAGCAAATCCTTTGCCGCAGCATAAAGAAGCTTCAGTAAATCTGATAGATCAACACCCCAACGTCATTCAAATCTACGACATTCGTCAGATAGGGGAAAATCTTGTCAAGATGCACGCTAAACAAGCTGGGTACGGTCATGTACCACCTCACAACTATTTCACATGCGAAATTTGTCCAAAGAATAATCAAGGATGTGCCGTAGTTCAAGCTGCATTACAAGAACAAATGGACTTAGGATGGATTCAACATATCCGAGTCAGAACTGAACATGACATCAAAATGGTTCAAGGATGTCCAGGAGAATACAAAATCTACAAAGTTGAAGATCTTGAAGGATCGGTAGTCAGGTTCCATAAAACTTTAAATGGACTTGCCTACTTTGGAACGGATTTCCATCCTTACAGTAGATGCAGAATATGTCGAAGAAATTCACAAGGATGTTTGCGTGTTCGCAACGACATTCAAAAGCTGATGGATGACAATACCATTACTGTTCTTGCCAACAGAGAAGATGATGAAGTCTTTACCGTATCTCCTCAAATTAAGCAAGTTGAACCAATGCAAGTTAAGTATGATAGCAGGAAGACAGCAGTTGCTCCGTTAGTCATCTACTTACCAGGTCCTGTACCGTATGAGTCCAGCAAGGCTATACCATACAAGTACAATGCTACATTCATTGAAAATGGTAAGGAAATACCATTACCGTCTGTTGTCAACATTGCTGATGTCAATCGAGTCACCAGAAGTGGACGAGTCTTCAACAGAACAACAGAAAATGTGGAGAAACCTTCGGAGGAAGTACCACATAGGCAAAACAATCATCCGACTAATGCTGTTCAAGCGAAAGAAAATGATGAGATCTTGAAGTTAATCCAGAGGAGTGAATACAACATTGTAGATTAATTACTACATACTCCGTCTAGGATTTCTGTCCTTTCCCTGCTATTGAGTTCTGAAGCTCATAGGGAAGCTCTACAGAAAGTTTTAGAACAAGCTTTCGTAGAACCAAGTGTTACTATAAGCCAATTCAACAACATCGTTGCCAACATTTCCGCCGGAACTAACCTAAGTTTCTGTGACGAAGATCTTCCTAAAGAAGGAGTGGACCACAATCTTCCACTTCACATCTCAGTTGGCTGCATGAGTGATGTACTCACAGGAGTCCTAATAGACAACGAATCCTCTCTCAACGTCATGCCTAAATCAACATTGTCAAGATTATCTTTCGAAGATTACCCTCTAAGAAAAAGTCATGTCATCGTCAAAGCATTTGATGGATCAAGAAAGTCAGTTTTCGGAGAAGTGGATCTTCCTATAACTATTGGACCTCAGACGTTCAAAATCACTTTCCAAGTTATGGATATCCCAGCGCAATACAGTTGTTTGCTAGGTCGCCCATGGATTCATGAGGCTGGGGCAATTACTTCAACACTTCATCAGAAACTGAAGTTCATAAGAGATGACAAATTGGTAACCGTATATGGAGAACGAGCTCTGATCGTCAGCAACCTGTCATCATTCTCCGACATAGAACCAAAAGAAGTTGTTGGAACTAAATTCCAAGCACTTTCCTTAGACAAAGGAAAGGAGAAAGCAGCATCTATTTCTTCCTACAGAGATGCAATCCAAGTTGTAAAGGATGGCACTACTAGTGGTTGGGGGCACATTAATATTCCTACCAACAACAAGAACAGAACAGGAGTTGGATTCTTTCCAACATCATCAAAGACTATTCCAGGACTTGAGGTAGTTCTTCCAATTCAAGAAACTTTCTGCAGTGGAGGTTTTCTTCAACCTGTTCAACAAACAGTCAATACCATCGGTACGGAAAACACCGATGAAGAGGAATGGTTATCCTATCTTAACAGAGCAGGATACATCTCCTTACCAGAGTCTGATTCACCTTGCTGTTATCCGACTAAAGGATCTGAAAGTAAGACTCAACCAAGCAGTGATGAAGTTACTGACAGCTTCACCACCAGAAGTCATGGTTCATCAGAAGAAGTTCCTCCTATCCCCGAAGAGACTTGGGATACATTAGGAGAACCAAGCGGAAAGTTCGACTACATGGTGAAATACTCCGCTCCTGAAAGCTCAAAAACCTCTTTGGAAGATATCGTTCCAACTGGATGGAACAGTGATTTTGAGTACCTCTCTCAGCCAAAAGAGATATATAACCCTTGCTATTCATCATCATCGACTGGTGAAATCATCATTGAGGATTATATCCCCAAGTCACCTTCCGAGGCTACGGATCTAGAGTTCACATATCTAGTCAATGCCATCTTGGGAGAAGAGCAAGACCAAAATACAGAAGAGGATGATGTCGAAAGTGTCTCCGACAACGAGTCTCTCCATTCAGAAGATTGGAAGTTTCCTCAAAAGAAAGTCCGACATACTCCACTTGGAAATGGGTATGCTCACACCGCTCAGTCTGCTGAAGTAGAAGAAGATCGTCTGAGTGTTGCAAAGACAGTGGTTGGTAAATCAAGACCTACCACAGGCCAGCTTAAGCCTAAGGTTCCAGATTACTTAGTGCACAATGGGGTTCGCCACTATTGGACAGCTGTTGAAGTTACAACTGTTGTTCGCACTCCTAAGTAGGAACTTTCACCGTTATTTTGTCCTCTCACCATAGCCCAGGGTGAAGAGATGTTTCATAGGGATTCGCATTTTACTATTTCTTAGGAAAATGTCCCTCTTTGCTTCGCCCAAAGCAATAGAGTTTTGTTTTATAGGGTCTTTGTTTCAAGAAATGACTGTCAATAAATAAAAATGTCATTCTGTTCCTTCGTTTAGTTTTCCCTTTTCTTTTTTCGGAAATTGGTAATCCTAAAAAACACCCTTAAAAAACATCAAAATATTCCATTAACTGCATACACCGAGTCTTCCCTCGTTGTCTAAATAAAATTTATCACACATATGCAGATTAATCATAAATACCCCGTTGAAACGTGCGACCGTATGACTTCTCCAAGCTTTGAGTTTCCTGTATTCGAGGCAGAGGAAGAAGAAGACGAAGAAATATCAAAGGAAATTTCACGATTACTTCAACAAAAGGAAGAGGTCATTCAGCCATACAATTAGCCTCTAGAGATCATTAACCTTGGTTCCGATGGAAACAGAAAAGAAGTTAAGATTGGAGCTTCGCTCAGTTCAGAGATCAGAGAGAGTTTGATACAGCTGCTCAAAGAATTCTCAGATGTCTTCGCTTGGTCTTATCAAGATATGCCAGGGTTGGATACCAGTATAGTGGAGCATCACTTGCCATTAAAAGCAGAATGCCCTCCGGTCAAGCAAAAATTGAGGAGAACTCATCCGGAGATGGCCATGAAAATCAAAGAGGAAGTTCAAAAGCAGATCAACGCAGGTTTCCTCGTCGCTTCAGAATACCCTCAGTGGTTAGCCAATATTGTTCCCGTTCCTAAGAAAGACGGAAAAGTCCGCATGTGCGTCGACTACAGGGATTTGAACAAAGCTAGCCCTAAGGATGATTTTCCTTTACCACATATTGATATGTTGGTAGACAGTACAGCAAAATCCAAAGTTTTCTCATTCATGGACGGATTTTCAGGATACAACCAGATCAAAATGGCACCTGAGGACATGGAAAAAACAGCTTTCATCACCCCCTGGGGCACGTTCTGCTATCGCGTTATGCCTTTTGGACTAAAGAACGCAGGGGCAACTTATCAAAGGGCCATGACTACGCTTTTCCACGACATGATGCATAAAGAAGTGGAAGTTTATGTGGACGACATGATTGCCAAATCAGAAAATGAAGAAGATCACATACAAAATCTGACAAAGTTATTTCAACGCTTACGGAAGTTTCAGCTTCGCCTGAACCCCAACAAGTGTACCTTTGGTGTCTACTCAGGAAAACTCCTTGGTTTCATCGTCAGCAAACGAGGAATTGAAGTAGATCCAGACAAAGTCAAGGCAATTCAAGAAATGCCTTCACCCAGAACCGAGAAACAAGTTAGAGGATTTCTTGGACGTCTGAATTACATCTCGAGATTCATATATCTCATGACTGCAACTTGCGCTCCTATTTTCAAGCTTCTACGGAAAAATCAAAGTTGCGTCTGGACAGACGATTGTCAGAAAGCGTTCGACAACATTAAAGAATATCTGCTCGAACCACCCATTTTGTCTCCTCCAGTGGAAGGAAGACCTTTGATAATGTACTTAACTGTCTTAGAAGATTCCATGGGTTGTGTCCTTGGACAGCAAGACGAGACGAAGAGAAAAGAGCATGCCATTTACTATCTAAGCAAGAAATTCACTGACTGTGAATCCCGCTACTCCATGCTCGAGAAGACGTGTTGTGCTTTGGCCTGGGCTGCCAAGCGTCTCCGCCAGTACATGATTCGACATACTACTTGTTTGATCTCTCATATGGATCCAATCAAGTACATCTTTGAGAAGCCTGCTTTAACTGGGAGAATTGCCCGTTGGCAGATGTTGTTATCAGAATATGACATTGAGTATCACGCACAGAAAGCCGTGAAAGGAAGCATTCTAGCTGAGCACCTAGCTCACCACCCACTCAATGGTCATGAATCAACCAGTTTCTACTTTCCGGACGAGGACGTCATGTACCTCAAGATGAAAGATTGCGACGAGCCTTTACCAGACGAAGGACCTGAGATAGGATCCCAGTGGGGCTTAATCTTTGACGGAGCTGTCAATGCTTATGGACGAGGAATTGGGGCAATCATTGTTACACCTCAGGGTACCCATATTCCATTTACTGCCAGATTAACTTTCAAGTGCACAAACAATGAGGCCGAATATGAAGCTTGCATCATGGGTCTCGAAGAAGCCATGGATCTAAGAATCAAACACTTGGATGTATACGGAGATTCTGCTTTGGTCATCAATCAAATCAAAGGAGAATGGGAAACACGCCAACCAGGGCTAATTCCTTACAAAGACTACGCGAGAAGATTATTACCATTCTTCGACAGGGTAGATTTTCATCATATTCCTCGTGAAGAAAACAACTTGGCTGATGCATTAGCCACACTCTCTTCCATGATTAGGATAAATCATTGGAATGACATTCCTCGGATCGATGTTATGCGCCTGGATAGGCCCGCTCATGTTTTCACAGTAGAAGCAATCATTGACGACAAACCGTGGTATCACGACATCAAGAACTTTCTTCAAAAGCAAGAGTACCCTCTTGGGACGTCAAAGAAAGATAGAAAGACTTTGAGAAAGTTAGCTTGTAGATTCTTCCTAAATGAAGATGTTCTGTACAAGAGAAACTTCGACATGGTTCTGCTCAAATGCGTTGACAGAAAAGAAGCAGAAGTACTCATGAGAGAAATACATGAAGGTTCCTTTGGTACTCACACCAATGGACATACCATGACAAGGAAAATACTGAGAGCAGGATATTATTGGCTGACGATGGAGTCAGATTGCTACCAGTACGCAAAGAGGTGTCACAAATGTCAGATCTACGCCGATAGAATTCATGTGCCACCATCTCTTCTCAACATACTCTCTTCCCCTTGGCCTTTCTCCATGTGGGGAATCGACATGATTGGAATGATCGAGCCAAAAGCGTCCAACGGACATCGCTTCATCTTGGTAGCTATAGACTATTTCACCAAATGGGTTGAAGCAGCTTCATATGCAAACGTTACAAGACAAGTTGTCGTCAGGTTTATCAAGAATCACATCATCTGTCGCTACGGCGTTCCTAGCAAGATAATCACTGACAATGGGTCAAATTTGAATAACAAAATGATGAAGGAGCTTTGTGAAGAATTCAAGATTGAACATCACAACTCATCTCCTTACAGACCAAAGATGAATGGAGCTGTAGAAGCAGCTAACAAAAACATCAAGAAAATCATTCAGAAGATGGTCATCACTTACAAAGATTGGCATGAAATGCTCCCGTATGCTCTTCATGGTTACCGTACATCAGTACGTACTTCGACCGGAGCAACTCCTTTCTCCCTTGTATATGGCATGGAGGCAGTCCTACCAATAGAGGTTGAGATACCATCAATGAGAGTCTTGATGGAGGCAAAATTAACAGAAGCCGATTGGTGTCAAAGCAGATTCGATAAGTTGAACTTAATCGAAGAAAAGCGCATGACAGCTTTATGCCACGGTCAGCTATATCAACAAAGAATGAAGAAAGCTTTCGACAAAAAGGTTCGACCTCGCACAATCAAAGAAGGCGACCTTGTACTCAAAAAGATTCAATATTTTCTCACAGATTCAAGAGGGAAATGGACTCCCAATTATGACAGCCCCTACGTGGTCAAGAGAGCTTTCTCAGGAGGAGCCTTAATACTCACGACTATGGATGGAGAAGAATTCACCCGTCCTGTGAACATCGACGCAGTCAAGAAATACTTCGCCTAAATAAACAAAAGAACAGCTCGCTAAGTTGAAAACTCGCAAAGAGCGGCTTAAGCAAAAAAGAGCGTCTCGGTGAATCGAAAACCCGAAAGGGCGATTCAGGCAAAAATTAGAGACATAAAAAATAAATAATCAATCCCGGTAGACTTAAAACCCGAAAGGGGTAGTTTACGCAAAAGTTAGGGATATATGGCAAGTAACTGTGTTCAGGACAAACTTGATCATTCAAAAATCCATAGCGGAGTATTCATCAGCAGTAGGTCATCTTCTACGAAGCACGAATACAGCGCAACTCTGAGTGGAAGGGAAAGATAACGGTCGTCACGTTTCATCGTAGCCCTTTTCCCGAAAATTACCAATTTCCAACTTTGTAAATACTCCATGGAATCAAGCATTTGGCTGATTACCATTCCATATATAATAATTTGAGCCTTGTGCTTTTCTTTGCAATCTAGTCTTATTCAGTTTCTTGAAATGCATTTTAAGTTTAAACAGTCATTTTCTTGAAACAATTGTTTTCATAAAATAAAATGAATTTACTTGCAAAAATAAAGGTGAAATTTCTTTCTGAGGTTTACAAACAGTAGGAAGAATGCAAACAGTTGCTCCGAGAACGGTTGAGACTCCGGGAATTAAGATTTCCCCATGAGGTCGCTTTGCGAACATCTCCCGATGACGGATCTTTACTTCAATTCATATTATTCACTTCGGACAGCGGACAACTGATAACCAGGTATTCCCGGCAGAGTTCGAACTACAAGAAGAAGACATCTTCTGATCAACAAGATTCAAGTCGTATCATAGGATTTTACATCCGCGATAATTCTATTCACATTCACTTTACATTTTATAATTGTCATAATATTCATGCATACATTACATCATAACTGCATAGTCGAGTCAGGCTTTGATCATGTGAATGCCCGAGTCATTAAAGCATATACTCAAGATTCCCCTGCAAAGTTGCAAAAGGGTTTTTTCTTCTTCATGAAGAAGGTTCATACACCCAAATTCCCCAAGCAAGTCAACAAATGGTAGTCTCCCTCAAAGAGATAGTTTGTTCACTTTTGGAATTCCCCGACTGAGATTCTCCCGCAGAGCGACGCTCGACAATCTTCTTCAAATAAGATAGTCTGTTTCGCATTTTTGGAATTCCCTACAAGGCCGATAAGCGGTTTCTCTTCTCCGAGGAGTATGGATTCCTCGACATAATTAACAAGTGGTAGTTTTTCCTCCTGGAAAAGAGTTTGGTATTTCCCCAGCAGGGTCAAGAGATGCCACTTTTCGTCAAAGAGAATCTCCCAGCAGATCGACAATTAATTTTCCAGCGGAGTCAGTGAATGGTAGTCTTCGTCCAGAAGATAGTTCAGATTCCCCAGTGGAGTCAGTGAATGATAGTCTTCGTCCAGAAGATAGTTCAGATTCCTCAACAAAGTCAGCAAATGGCAGTCTCTTTCAGCAGAAGACAGTTTGCTCACTTTCTTTCACGACAGGGTCGGCAAATGGCAGTCTCCTAGTAGAAGACAGTTTGTTCCCCTAGCAATTGGCAAATGGCAGCATTTCCCCAAGGAAAGACGGTTTGTCTGTTAAATACTTAAGAGATCGACAAATGGCAGTTTCTTCAAACAGTTTGTCTGTTTCTGGGATGTTTAGTTCCCCACAGAGTCGATAAATGGCAGTTTTCCTCTTAGGAGAACAGTTTGTTGATTCCCCGGCATCAGTCAACGAATGTTGGTTTTCACCTCGAAAACAGTTCGTCCGCCTTCAAGCAAAGTCATTAGCCCCTCAAAAGAGCGCGGGACCATGTGACGATCCTTCAAAGACGTCAAGTCAAAAGGGAAGATGGTGAAGTTTCTTTATTACCATCAAATGGCGTCTCATCTCCAAGTGCTGATGAGAAGTTTGATGAGGAAACAAACCTTTGAAGTTTCTTTATTACCATCAAATGGCGTCTTACCTCCAAGTGCTGGTAAGAAGTTTGATGAGGAAACAAACCCTTGAAGTTTCTTTATTACCATCAAATGGCGTCTTACCTCAAAGTGCTGGTAAGAAGTTTGATGAGGAAACAAACCCTTGAAGTTTCTTTATTACCATCAAATGGCGTCTTACCTCCAAGTGCTGGTAAGAAGTTTGATGAGGAAACAAACCCTTGAAGTTTCTTTATTACCATCAAATGGCGTCTCATCTCCCAGTGCTGATGAGAAGTTTGATGAGGAAACAAATCTTTGGAAATTTTCTCTTTATCTGAGCTATTGTCCAAACGCAACTAAGACCAGTTTCGAGATACAGACATCCAAAACAAGAGGAGGTTGCTTGCCTTTTTCTAAGTATCAACACTTAGTTAAAGAAGATGGATTGCGCATCCTACACTGCCATCCATTCGCTAGAGTCCACATCAAGTATTTCTACAGGAGTTTGTCTCCTCATCCCCGCCGAGTGCGACAACGGGATCAAAGTCATGCAAAGATTTTATCGATTGCAACATCTCAGGAGCGCCCAAAATTCGGGCATTCCTCGATATTTAAGTCTCTTTTACGCAGGAGAGATCGAGATATCAATCTCTCTCCCTCCAGATAAAAGAAACTTAAATAGGGGCATCTTTCATACCCTAATTTTTGACCCCCCTGAGATGACATATCTTTAGGATTTTCATCAGGTCAAAGCAAGTACCCAGAGCAGTCACTTCTTCATCTGGCATTTAATCGAGGATGCTCAAAAACAAGAAAACTCAGGCAAAGGATCAATCAATAGAAGGATTAGTCTCTAATACAATCATAAGACTCAAGAGCTTCATTATTTCACCTATGATTGATTAGACACCCAGTCATCTGAGTACAGGTTTACTCAGGTCACCAGACTAGGGTTTTTTAGCCTATCAAGGACTAAAATCAGGGATCACCTTTGGGAAACCCTAAAAAGCCCCAGGGGATCATTCAAAGACATCAATCATCTTCAAATAGCTCATATGACAAGATCCACTGGACATCACACCTCAATTCAAAGTCTACAGTCATTATTTTCATATGGTCGACAATTAGGGTTTTTGACCTAATTCACCAGGATAGTTAACTTTTAATCAGAGGCATGGATCCAAAACTCAAGACATGATTCAAGAACCTCTACTACCTCAATAAAACCCATTTACATCACTCATTTGAGGAGAAGATCTTGATTCTACACAAAAGTCCAAATTTTCACTTTATCAGGAAAAAGTCAACTATATGGGTTCACCTTTGACTTTTAAGATTTTTTGTCAAACCATGAGTTTCAAAGATCAATATCATCAATATATGGATATTAAAGTCATTTGACCAAAGAAATTCAAAGAGATTCACCAAGGAGCAAAAAGTCGGGAATTAGGGTTTTTGAGGGCACTGTGGGAACTCAAAATTTCACCTACACAACTCAAATAACTTCCAACATGAAAGTTGCAGATCTTGCAAAATAAAACAACATCTTACAAAGGAACTTTTTTCAAAAGATCAATCATTTAAGAGTTTTGGAAATTTTGGAGTTTTAGGTCATAAACACTTAGAAATTTTTCTAAGTGTTTTAACCTAGTTTTCTTCCAACTTTGGCCTCATTTTTCACAAATTTGCCAAAGGATTTTGAAGAAACTCCAAACTAATTATTTGAAGTAGATGTTTAGGGCTTTCCAAATTGTGTTCAACCTTCTCCAAATTCATTTTGAGCTAAGAGTTATGCTTGTTCAAAGTTGGCCTCATGAAGTGAAATTATAGGTCATGCATCATTTTGGAACTTTGAAATTTTGTGCACATGACCTCAAATAAGGATGCTACACGACCCATAACACATCTGAAAACATACCATGCATTCATTTTCACCATGCCATGATAATTGAAGAAGATTCCTAAAACAAGAACATGTGATTATGTAATGATTACATTTGTGAATTTATGGCAAATTGATGAATCACCCAAGGAATCTTCTCACCAACCAATTAGAGCTCACTTTGCATCTGAAATGTTCCCCAAGATCAGATAGAATCAATGGATAGGGGAAGCTAGCCCGAAAATGCATCATTGCATTTAGGATCTTTTCAAAATTTCTTCTTGGCTAAGAAACCAAACTTCTTTCATTAAGCAAGCTCACCACAGCCAATTGATCTGCATTCATTTGCCTATAAATAGGAGGGCATACTTCAGTAGAAAAACACACCAAAGCGACCATATTCCTTGCTTTCTCTTTCTCTTCTCATGCTTATTGTTTTTCAAAGTTCTTTGGCAAGAAGAATCATTTTCTTCAAACCAGAACTTATCTTTGGAAAGTAAGCATTCTAACATCTCAAGGGAGGTCATTTGAGGTGATCCAAGCACCTGGATCATTTCTGTAAGTGGAGGAACACCATTGTTGCTCTCACTTTGAAGCTGTTGCAGTTGAAGGTCCATAGTGCAATTCAGAAGGTTTCCAATCGAGCCAAGCATCCAGGCACGTTCCATAGGAGGTAGTGAAGCTGTTCAGATGGCTGCAGCTCATCTGTAACTCAAGAATCATCACTCTCCATGTTCACTTGAAGCTCAAATCGAGGAAGGTCCATCGAACAATTCAGAAGGATTGAGGTTACAACAAGCATTCAGTTAGCATCACTGAGTCCCAAGGAAGCTTTTGGGATCATTCATACAAGCCCAGTTGCTCTCTATCATCCTCACGACCTCCATTTTCAGAGGTAAGTTTCTGAACTCCACCTCTTTAATTTAAGCACTCTTTATGATATAGCTCGATTCTATCTTGTTCAGCATCATCAGAGGATTGAAAACCCTCTATCATCATTCATTTATTCATCTTGTTTGTCATTTAATTTCAAATTTAGGGTTCATGTGTTCTTAGAGTTCTCTGAGAAATTAGGTAGTTATAGCTAATATAAATAAATGTTAGTTACATATCTGAGTTCGTGAGGAAATTTAGAGCAAAATTGATGTTTACATCATGCCATTTAGTTGAGAAACCAGAGAGTTAGAAATTTGAGAATTTGAGAGCTTGAGGAAGAAGACGACCATGGCTGTGGCGCGCAAAAATTCAAATCCAAGGGCAGGGTTTATTTTATTTTGAGTAGTATGCGTTTTACAAACGAATTCATCGTTTGCCCTAGTGGCCTCACATACGCCCTTAGTCTCCTCATGCCTCAAGTCTGGGGTTCGAATCCCCCTCGCCCCAGACTTTTTGATTCTTTTATTTTTCAATGATTTACCACTTGTTTTAAAATATAACCAAATGGGTGTGTGTCATTGTCACTAAGCGCGCGTTGGCTCAGTGGTGTTGTTTTGGGCTGGTAATATAAAGGGCGTGAGTTCAAACCTGGTTGGTGACAAAACCCTATTTTTTACCACTTTTTTCCATTTGATTTCTTCACAACTTCAACCAATTATTTAACCTATCAAATTAATTTATTTTCACTTCATTTTTCACACACTTGTCATTTAATATATCTATTTTGTGAATAATCAAAAAATCATAAAAAATATTATTTATTTCATGTATTTTAATTAGGTTTAAAATAGTATGTTTTTAAGTGTTTTCTTAAATACTTTAAATATATATTGTCATTTTATTTTAACCTATTTTGTGAATAAGCTCATGATAAAACCCTATTTGTTTAAGTCCTAATTAGGCATAGATCTTTATTCTTTACCTTAATTAAGTTGACTTTTGTCAATTTTCAAAGTTATTACCAGTCTCCGATTAAACGGATGATTAAGGTTTTCAAACAACAAAACCTTATACCATTTCAAATCATTTTCAAACTGCTTTTGTAACCAGTACTGTAAAGTACTGGGCCTCTAATAGAGTGTAAGTCCCAAACACCTTCTCTTCTTAGCTTGTTTTCAAAACTGTATTTTCAAAATCTTCTTTCTGTTTTCAAAACATTCTTCTGGTATTTGAAGGGCATTATTCCCGGTGAAACTCTTCAGATACCTATGTGACCTTTGTCCATCTTCACTTCTTCTGTTTTCAAAAACCATTAACTGTTTATCATATATATATTCAACTGTTATCCACCAATTACTGTTGAGGCTCTGTACATACTTCTTCAAAGGCCTCCACTCCATCCAGGTTAGGCTTTACAAGCTTTCAATTTACCGTCTTTATTTAAATTACTGTCAAATATGAACTGTGCATATATATTAGTTTAGAACTACGTTTGAGTATAAACCTTAGGACAGTTAAACTATATATATTATAGGAATATGACCTAGGATTGAGAATGTCTTCCCGGTGAAGGCTCTTTCCTAATTAGAGATCTGTAGTTCAAACCCCCAAGATGAATTATTCCCGGTGAAACATCTTGGCAAAAACCTTAGAATCCAAAAAAATAGGACACATCCACCTAAAGAGGAATTATTCCCGGTGAAACCTCTTACCCATTTGCTTAGAGCCAAAATAAGTTCAAAACTACATAGCTTTCTCTTGTGCTATAACAAGGACCCTCGATTAGCCTCCTCTTGGGCTTTGTACAAGGACCCACAGGCTTCTTAAAAGCATTTCCAGCTTCCTCTTGAGCTTGTATACAAGGACCCATCAGGTTTCTTATAAACATAGGAACAGGTCTTTAGTCACCTCTTAACATACCCTGGTGAGTTTCTTCCAATTTAAACCAGACTTCAAACAAGCTAAGTTTGTCTCAATTTCACATTGAGTACACCTTTTGGAATGAGAGACATGGACAGTCTCTGTCACCCTTATCTTCATCAATCTTCCTTAGTAGAGTCTAGGATCTATGTGTGCTTATCCTCAAAGTGTCAGCCTTCATCTTGGGCTTTAAACAAGAAGTCTCCACTAGATAATCTTTCTGCCAATCATCTTAACAAAATCCCTGGAAAGGGTTAGCCTCCAAAATCATTCTTTCATTTTAATAAAATTCCCTGGAAAGGGTTAGCCTCCAAAGTCAATTAATAAAAATCTGTTTAAAATGTCAAAACCCCTGGAAAGGGTTAGCCTCCAATATCAGTCTTTCAAAACCAAATATTCATTCTCTTAGGAGATAATTTCCCCAAAAGAGTCAAAACCCTTGGAAAGGGTCAGCCTCCAAAAACATGATAAAGTCAGTCTTTTAACAGACAAATTCACCACCTGAGTCAAAATCCCTGGAAAGGGTTAGCTTCCAAAGAAAAACAGTCTTTTAATAAATAAAATCTCCTCAGTAGAGTCAAAACCAACAAAAACAGTTATCCTCAACCTTGGGCTTCATACAAGGCACCCAAACAATAAAACTCCCCTGTCAAGAGTCAGCCTCAACCTTGGGCATTGTACAAGGCAGATAATAGAGTCTCCCCAGTGAGTTCTTCATCATTCAGTAGCCACAACCTTGGGCTTTGTACAAGGCAGATTAAACCATATGTTGTCAAAGATTCCTAACACCTAGAATCTTTTCCCTATAGAGTCATCCACACTCAGTTTACTTAAGAGTCCGCCACAACCTTGGGCTTTGTACAAGGCAGAAAATAATGTTTTCCCTAGTTAGAGTCAGCCTCAATTCTGGGCTTTGTACAGAACACCAAATAAAAATCCATCAAATAAACACTCTCCAAATAGAGTCAGCCTCAATTCTGGGCTTTGTATAGAACACAAAAATACCCTGTAATTAATCCTCAATGGAGTCATCTCCCAGAGTCAATAATAATTAATAAATCAATCAAAAAGCCTCAAGCTTGGGCCTCATACAAGCCAGCTAAAGTCAAATCTTTTATAGAGTAGATAGACATAGCTTATCTCTATAGAGAGATATTTTTACTACTCTACCACATTCAAACAAACAAACATTACACATTTCAATTTCAATCAAAGTCTCCCATTTAGGACTATGAAAGACATTCTCTGGCACATCCCCAGACTTGTACACTTTCCCTAATTTGGACGAGAATCTTTCTTTCATTCAAGAGATACTAGCATACTTGCAAACACACAAGTAAGGTCACTCTCTTAATGAAATGAATCCAGTTATTCTGTCACTCTTTCAAAAATGTTTGTGGTAGAATAGTACAAATACCTCTCTGTAAAGATGATTTCATGTCTCTTTATTTTAAGCAGAGATTTAATTCAAAGCTTCAACCTTGAGCTTCAAGCAAGGCACCCAAAAACAATTAATAATTAATTAGTTCCCCGAACTACATTAAGCTCTGACTTCCACTAGGGATATGTAGGCATGAGGTTCACAAGGAATCTCAGCGAGCTAATAAAATACCAAAAATAGTCTGTCTGTCTGTCTGTCTTTCTTTTATTCAATTCAATTCCTTCTCCTAACACAAAGGAGAAACTTTCCCAATAATCATTAGCAGCACAAACACATTTAGACGCAGAGAAGGTTCCTGTAGAGTACTACAGATATGTAGGGTGTTTAAACACTTCCCTATGTATAACCGACCTCCCGGACTCCAGAATTTCTAGTCTAGGTGAACCCCCCACACTTAGCAAACTCCTAGGGTTTAGTTGAGATCTTTTTTTCCCTTTCCTACTCGTAGGACAAATAAGAAAGTTCGTGTGATATCGTAGGAAGAACTGAAATAAGATTCATCCCACCACGGGCGCATTCTCCTTCCAAATTTCGTGTGAAGGGTCTAGCGTGCCGTCCTCCCAAGTGAAATGGGGAGGTAAAAAAAACGACACCACATCAACCGATCGCGAATTTAATTGTACAATTAACCTCCCATCCCAAAACCAAGAGCCTAAATCAAAGCCAAGTAAGTATTAAAACATGAACAACTATTGATTAAATCAAAAGTGACCACAATCCCGCAATTTTAAAACAATGTTGTTGTTTTAACCCGGGAGCACTTACACGTGTGATCGTTTTGAGTAATAAAAGAACCAGACACCTCCATCACCTACAACAACGAAAATAAACTATATTGTCTCAAACACTAAAATGTATTCCCATATCTGATGATCATTTTCTATTTGGAGGTATCCAAATTATAAGATTCCTACAACTAAGAAAATCAATGATACTTGTGTGAAATTAGAATTTAAGATATATCATTAAAATAAATAAGAATAAATTAGAATACATGATTATATATATATTTGACTTAAATAATTACACGAGTTTATCCCTTGTAATAATGTAGCTAAAGAAGTCAATGGAGTATTTAAACTCTAACTTGGGAGATGTTGTTGTTATCCAAGGATATAAAAGTAATGTTAGTCAACATATAATTATAAGAAATATTACATTGATAATAATCAAAATATTACAAACCTGAAAGAAGGACAAGCAATATAAGAAGATTTCTTAATTCAATTATGAACATTTGTTAGTCTTTTCTCTAGAGAATTACTTGCATTTAAACCATCTCCATTATGTTTCGCTAAAAACTAAGATATATATTAACAAGTTCTCATATTAAATATATAACTATAATAATATTTTAAAACTAAATTTTGAATCATCCACGTTAATTATTTTTACTTTTGCGGTTGATCGATTCCTTTTCTCAAAATGTCATTTCTTGCAAACACTAGACATTCCTTTTGGTTTTTCTAAAAGAGGATTTAAAATTGTAGAGTACCCATTCTCCTTATTTAACAACAAATCACTTTTGTTGATTTCTTCATATGAATTTAAATTGTACTTAACAACACACTGATGAACCCTCTCAACTTTAATATTAAGCAATTTCCACATAACATTTTGTGTTTTTGTTCATCTTGACTTTACAAAACTAAATTGTAGAAAGACTTCATAATAGAATTGCAGTAAAAAAGACTAGCATCATTACCATATGTAGTTGAATTAGAACAAAAATCTGTGAGGGTAAAGATGAGTTTTCACGATGTCAAAAACTTGTCACTCAAGTATGGGTATACCTCCAAATCAACATGTCAAAGAAGGAAACAAGAAGAAACATAAAAAATGGCAATTTTGGTGATGAGACATGTATAGGTCGACCTACACATGACTTTATTCTGAGTTGCAGAGGCTTGCTTGTGATGTTTAACTTGCTTTTGGTTCAGAGGAGACATGGGAGAGGCTCAAGGAGAGTGTACTTTTTGCATAAAGCCTCTTTATCAAAATGGAAGTGTGATCTTTATGCCATTTAATGAAATGATCACTTGGATAATGTCTTAAACACTTGGATTATAGCTCAAAAGCAAGTGCAATCTTCTGATTATGGTGCTTTGAAAAATTTATATGGGTTGCAAGAAAGGAATCTTTGCATTTGAAATAGTTCTGGTTTATAACATCTTCATTTTCATACTTGAATTCAAGTGTTCATGATGCCTTCTTCACAAAATCATAACTCTTTGATCAAGCCATGAATTTTCATGCTAGTGGTCTCTTTTGAAAGCCCTTGCTACATACTTCAATTCACTTGTTGAAAGTTTCCTCAAACTCTTTTTGGATCATGGAGAAAAAAGGCCATAAAGTTAGGAAAAAACTAGGTGAAAACACTTAGAAATTTTTCAAGTTTTTTGAACATAAACCTTCTTAATCCAAAATCTCTCAAAATAATCAATTTTAGCCAAAAGTTGCATTGTGATAAGTTGTTTGTTTTTTCAAGACCTACAACTTTTATGTTCGGAGATTTTTGAGTTTGTAGGCAAAATTTGAAGTTCCCAAAATTAGGTCAAAATTCACTTAAAACCCTAATTTTGACTTTTGTTGACTTTTTTATTCTTGATGAATTCTTTGAATTTTCTTTGATCAAATGTCTTAAATATCCATATGATGATGATTTGGATCCTTAAAAGTTCATAGTTGACCATTTTCCTCAAAAGTCAAAGGTTGACTTGCACAGTTGACTTTTTCCATATGAACTGCAGTTTTGTGATTTTCATATGAATCAAGATCTCCTCTTCAAATGAATGATATGAATGGATTATAATGTTTATTTGGATGCCCTTGAATCATAGTTTGAGCCTTGGAACCATGTCCTGGTTAAAAGTCAATCCTCTAGTGAAATTAGGTCAAAAACCCTAATTGGAGCTTCTGATGAACTTGAAGGTGATTGATCTTGCTTTGGACCTTGATATTGATTAGAGAATCCTTTGAATCATAGAAGGATGTTGGATTCCTTTGTGGGCCTCAAAACCCTAATTTTCCTAGCCTCTTTCTGATCAGTCTCCTGTCTTAGGGCACAAGCAACAAACAACAATCTTTTTGTATTTTTGTTAGCAAATGATAAATGCATGGTGATTATGATGATAATAATGATCCTAATGTTTAAGATATGGTGGGAACTCAGTGGTAAAAAATTGGGATACAACAATGCCTAAATGATTTTTATTCGGGTTTGTGTCTATTAAGTACTTTCTCTCACACACACACACACACACACACACACACACACACACACACACACACACACACACACACACACACACACACACACACACACACACACACACACACACACACACACACACACACACACACACACACACACACACACACACACACACACACACACACACACACACACACACACACACACACACACACACACACACACACACACACACACACACACACACACACACACACACACACACACACACACACACACACACACACACACACACACACACACACACACACACACACACACACACACACACACACACACACACACACACACACACACACACACACACACACACACACACACACACACACACACACACACACACACACACACACACACACACACACACACACACACACACACACACACACACACACACACACACACACACACACACACACACACACACACACACACACACACACACACACACACACACACACACACACACACACACACACACACACACACACACACACACACACACACACACACACACACACACACACACACACACACACACACACACACACACACACACACACACACACACACACACACACACACACACACACACACACACACACACACACACACACACACACACACACACACAGATATATATATATATATATATATATATATATATATATATATATATATATATATATATATATATATATATATATATATATATATATATATATATATATATATATATATATATTGCCAAAAAGATTTACACACTTTT
This sequence comes from Vicia villosa, assembly GCF_029867415.1. Lineage (NCBI taxonomy): Eukaryota > Viridiplantae > Streptophyta > Magnoliopsida > Fabales > Fabaceae > Vicia > Vicia villosa. The sequence continues at coordinate 196,423 of NW_026706239.1, forward strand.
ATGTAGACAATAAATCACATTGAATAAAGGGAAATGCTTTAATAAGGTTTTGTGTTTATGTGAGCAATGACATAAGTAGGTTACAACTAGCTTCATGTGTTAAGACAATTAAAAATGTTATAAAAACAATTGCTCTCTAGATTTTGTGATATACCTAGAAAGGAAATAAGGACATTTGAATAATGGAGAGTATCAATAATTATTCTCCCGTGACTCATGAGGTAGCATTTCATTCTTTCAAAATATTTTGCCTAACAAACATTTAAATTTGATATATTTCTCTTACATCATTGTATCATATAAGAGTCTTTTACATGTATATATCATATTTACCTTTAAAAAATCATTAGTATACTTGTCTTTTACACTAAACTTCTTGATAGTGTTGTAAAAAAAACTATAAAAATAAATTCAATATTAATATTTATTATATCAAAATAGAATCTTCAAATGTCATAGAAGAAATTTGAGTTTGTTTTAGAGTAAAGAACTTTTAAAAATTGCTAATATTGTCTTGGAAATATAATAATATTAACGCTAAGATATATATCAGACATACAATACAATGAAATTAAAATATATAAACTAAACCCCTTTATCTAATTCTAACATATTATGAAATATCTATTTAATTAAAAGTATTATTATAACTAATACTATACTCATCATTCCTATAACTGAAAAAAATCTAATTAGTAATTTCTCTTCTAGTACTATAAGAATTGGTATTAATAAGAAACTGTTGTTAGACATAAAGCATTATTGAATTTGAATCTATAAACATCTTAATCCTTTGCATTGCAACTTTCAAAGTTTTTCTGACACATATTAACAAAGCAAATTTTTAACCTCTCAAATTTATATCAATTACTTGAAGATTCAAGAGATAAAGAATATTTTTTAAATGTCTACGTCTGTCTCGAAAGTTTTTGAACTATAGAAAGAAAAAATGTATAAAAAAAGAGATACAATATACTTGGATATTTAGACGATCTGCCATATCTTATAGAGAAAATAAGGACAGTTGTTTGTGATTCGTTCATTTTATATGGTAGTATTCAGACGTTTACTCAATACTGGATTCAAGTTTACTCAATAGACTTGCAATATTACATATAACGTTTGTTCTTTGATTAAAGATTCAAATACGAATATATAAAAAAAACATGCTTATTCAATGTTGGATGAAAATCAATGATACATTACTATTAGCTAGCTTTAATACAGGTTATTTGAACATTCTTGTGCTAAATTTGGGATCATAAGTGATAAGACAATTAAAATAGATGTTGAAATAATTATTCTCTAAATTGTATGCTATACTATATAGAGAAAATAATTCTACATTATAAATAAAATTCATAACACCCGTAAAATACTATTTTTAAATTAAAGTTTATTTCTTTATTATGATATTAATTTCAAAACATTGAGAATGAAAAAACAGTTATATTTCAAATAGTTGATTTAATTATTAAATTATTTTCAAATTTCACATTAGTTGATCTTTTATTTTAGTTCACATTAATTAGGGCTAATTTGAAAGAGTTTTAGTTTTTTAATTTTTAAAATTAGTTTATAAAACTGTTTTAAAAAATTGTTTTTAAGTAGAAAATAGAGGAAAAAAAAAACATGTTTGGTGATTGTGTTTTCTAAAACTATATTTTAAAATTAAGCCTTGATTTTTAAATTTGATTATGATTACATATATTTTTAATGAATTATTCATTATATTAATGAAAAAAGATAAAAATAATTTAGCAAATGTTTTTCAGTGAATTCATATATAAAATTTATTTGCAACGGTACTTAATTAAATAAAATTACCTAAAAATATTTAGTAGAATTACTTTTTTTCTAATTTTTTATTTATATGAATGTAAAGCACAAAAGTTTCACTCCACCATTAAATAAAATAAAAAGTTTCACTACATAATACCATTTGATATTTAATATATTATTGCATTAATTTTTTTGAATAATAATACTACATTAATATTATTGCATTATTATTTGAAAATCTGGAGTCTCTTTATTTAAAAAAAAAATAAAATGAAGCCTTGTCATTTTTTACTTCCAAAACCAATTGGAATTTATGAATAAAGCATGCACTAGATTTCTTTTAAGACTGCAAATAATATATGTAGTTTATTCTTTTCAAATTGAAGAATATTATGATTATGCCACTAATGAAAAGTTCCTACTATTCCGTGTTTTATACAAAAACTAAAATTGAAAAATTGAAAACCAAAACTCCTTTCAGCTGTTTCAGTATTTTACTTTTTAAAACAATAAAACTAAAAACAGCTTTTGAAAACAGATTTACAAAATTTAATATTCAAACAAGTTTTTAGTTTTTTAATTGTTTAAAAACTAAAAAACAATTTATAAAAAGTAATTCAAACATGCCTTAATCTTTTAACCTTTAAACTTTTTAATAATTATGCACTTAATCTTCTTCATAGTTTTAAATTTACATATTTTCTTTATTTAAAGTTTTTACAACCTATTCGATGCCTTATGAGTATGTTTTGTATTATGGGTTGAATACCCCATGTATTCCTTATTAATATATGTGTTTGTTTTGTTAATTTCATTTCTATTTTAGAGTCTAAGACATATATGATGATAATGTTGTTGTTATAAGTTCATTTGGTTTATCTATATCTCTATTATCATGAAACAACGTTGTTATACAAACTTAATTGGAAAGAAAGACTAACAGAGCATTGAAAAGAAAGAAAAAAAATCAATCTCAACCAAATTTTAATATATGCTTACATCAAATAGATTGAAAATAGTTTTGAGATGGTTATGTATAACATAGAGAAAGTAGATTGAAAAATGTGAATGATTGTTTTTAGTACTAAGAGCGTTAATGTTGATCTTAGAAGCTACAGTGTAAACTATAACATTAGCAATTTTATTTATTCCAAAAAAGTAATTTTTATTTTGTTCAACATTTTGATTTATAAAACTTAATCTTGTTTTAAAGAAATCATTTAAATGCTTAAGGAGAAAGTTAGTAAACATTAATTTTTTTTATCAAAAGAAAACTATTGGTTGTGAGGGGAGAAAAAAAAAACAAATAATGTTTATACATACAATACTTGAAAAATATAAATTTTTTTATAACCACAAATTTATATCTTTTCTTTTGTTTAGCATATAGGATGTGATAAGAGAGTTAAAATAATCAAAGCTACACGCTTAGATATACATGAGGAACACTTATAAACTAAACCCCATTATCTAATTTTAACATACTCTAAAACATCTATTTAATTAAAATTATTATTATAACTAATACTATACTCATCATTCCTATAACTGAAAAATCTAATTAGTAATTTCTCTTCTAGTACTATAATAATTGGTATTAGTAAGAAACTATTGTTAGACAAAAAACATTACTGAGTTTGAATCTATAAACATCTTAATCATTTGCATTGCAACTTTCAAAGTTTTTCTAATACATATTAACAAAGCAAATTTTAAACCTGTCCAATTTATATCAATTACTTGAAGATTCAAGAGATAAAGAATAATTTTTAAATGTCTATGTCTGTCTCAAAAGTTGCTGAACTTTAGAAAGAAAAAAAAGGAAGGGCAGATAACAATAAGGAAAATATTGTTTGGATAGCAACTACGTGGTGTTGTGGAAAATGAGAAACGATATGCTGTTTTATTTCAAATAAAGTATGCAAAGAATATAATGAAGAATTTTGGCTTGAGATGGCAAGTCATAAGAAAATGTTGTAACACTTATGAAATTCACTAGAGATGAGAATGGTGTTGATGTAGATCAAAGCTTAAACAGAAGTATGATTGACATTCTACTATATCTCACAGCAAGAAGACTTGACATCACATTTTCTATAAGTGTGCGTGCGTCAGAAAACACTGGTTTGTTTAAGTTGGGTTTTAAGAATAGTTAATTTTCATATTATAGACTTCTTCATCAATTTGAATGCTTGTATTTCTTTAGTGAGGTGTTTGGAAAAACAAACAATCTACATAATATATAATAAACTCTGGGTACTTTCGACAATAGTTATCAATTGTAACCGTGATCAAAAGTAATTTATTTTTTTTAATTATTTGTCATTGTTGGGTTTCAAATCCATTACATACATGTTTATATCACAACGGTTTCTAGGAATAACCGTTGGGATATGGGGCGCGTACCCTGCCTTACAATGACATTTTTCCAGACTGTGGTGGAAACATCAAACTTGAACCCACACACTACTTAACAACAAGATGGCACGCGTGTTGGTACCTCTTTTTCAACTGTTGTGTAATGAATTTTTTGTAGTAGTGTAAGGGCGCAATTGGTATTTGCATGTATGAGAACTTAGGCATGCAATTATTCGGCCAAACTGTATCTTTCTTTTGACCGACCATAACAGTTTGCATGAATATTTACACACTACATCTTTTGGGATTTTGATTATAACACATTTACACAACAGAGATTACTTTTGTAACTAGGTGTTTCAACCAACTAAACATAAATCACTAGACACTTTTAATTCAATAAATTACTGAGAGTTTGTATCTTAGGATATAAAAAAACAGAACTCTTGACATGAATTAAAGAAAATATCTATTGTGCCAAGACAGCCTCTCAAGATATCACATAATTGATAGTATCAGTGATAATATGTCATTGAAATTGTTTTAGTACACTGTATGCATTCTACACCTCATATACCACATAATAATTAAAATATTTCAACATTATCTCCTATAAATACTATCTCATATTCCATCATTTTATCATCTTCACAATATATTTCTCTCTTCTTCTATCATTTGAACATCAAAATGAAATTTTCAGCTATCATTTTCACTATCATCTTGATTTCAGTAATGATCTTGAATGTGACAGGAAAAACCTATATTCATCCGCCAAACTGTAGGTTTGCATCCAACAAGAAGGCAGCCATTTATGTGCTTTCTGCTACTCCTGCTACTTACAACACCACGATCCCCACTTATGATCCTTCATCCTCCGACACTAAAAATGATAATCCATAGAGTTATCATTGAAAATTATGTGTTAAAATTTTTTTCAATTAAATAAAAATACTTTCTTGGAATGATTAGCAGTTAGATGGGAGAATATGTTTAGGTTCATTTTCGTTGCCTTATGAGTATGTTTTGTATTATGGGTTGAATACCCCATGTATTCCTTATTAATATATGTGTTTGCTTTGTTAATTTTATTTCTATTTTAGAGTCTAAGACATATATGATGATAACGTTGCTGTTACATCAAGTTCATTTGGTTTATCAATATCTCCATTATCATGAAACAACCAAACTTCATTGGAAAGAAAGACTAACAAAGCATTGAAAAGAAAAAAAATAATCTCAACCAAACTTTAATATATGCTTACATCAAATAGATTGAAGATAGTTTTGAATTGGTTATGTATAACAAAGACAAAGTAGATGGAAAAATGTGAATGATTATTTTTAGTACTTAGAGCGTTAATGTTGATCTTAGAAGCTACAGTGCAAACTAGAACATTAGCAATTTTATTTATTCCAAAAAAGTTATTTTTATTTTGTTCAACATTTTTATTTATAAAACTTATTCTTGTTTTAAAGAAATCATTTAAATGCTTAAGGAGAAAGTTAGAGAACATTAACTTTTTTTTTATCAAAAGAAGAACATTGGTTGTGAGGGGAGAAAAAAAACAAATAATGTTTATACATACAATAGTCGAAAAATATAAATTATTTTGATAACCACAAATTTATATCTTTTCTTTTGTTTAGCATAATATAGGATATGATAAGAGAGTTAAAATAATCTAAGTTACACGCTTAGATATACATGAGGAACACTTGCTTAACATAAATAATTTTTTTTCTAAACAAAATGAATTAATAAACGACACAAAGAGTGCACTACCTATCAATACAACACGAAACCGAACAAAAAAGAAACGGTCACAAAAAAAACTAACCAAAACAAGTCACAAACATAAATAAAAGTCATATGGAAACACACACAAACATGAAAAATATCTAAAAGAAAAAAGAATTAAATATTATATATTTTTAAATAATTAAATAATATGTACTTTAAGAGTACCTCCCTAAATGATTTTTATTTGGGTTGATTTGTGTCTAAGTATTTTTCAGATATACATATGTTGCAAAAAAGATTTACACACTTTTATGTAGACAATAAATCACAATGAATAAAGGGAAATGCTTTAATAAGGTTTTGTGTTTGTGTGAGCAATGATATGAGTATAGGTTACGACTAGTTTCATGTGATAAGACAATTAAAAATTTTATAAAAACAATTGTTCTCTAGATTTTGTGCTATACCTAGAAAGGAAATAAGGACACTTGAATAATAGACTCTCGTGACTCATGAGGTAGCATTTCATTCTTTCAATATATTTTTCCTAACAAAAAATTAAATTTGATATATTTATCTTACATCATTGTATCATATAAGAGTCTTTTACATGTATATATCATATTTGCCTTTAAAAATCATTAGTATATTTGTCTTTTACAATAAACTTTTTGATAGTGTTGTAACAGAAAAACTATAAAAAGAAATTCAATATTAATATTTATTATATCAAAATGGATTCTTTCAAATGTCATAGAAGAAATTTGTGTTTTTTTTTAGAGTAAAGAACTTTTAAAAATTGCTAGTATTGTCTTGGAAAAATAAGAATATTAACGCTAAGATATATATCAGACATACAATACAATGAAATTAAAATATATAAACTAAACCCCTTTATCTAATTTTAACATACTCTAAAACATCTATTTAGTTAAAATTATTATTATAACTAATACTATACTCATCATTCCTATAACTGAAAAATCTAATTAGTAATTTCTCTTCTAGTATTACAATAATTGGTATTAGTAAGAAACTGTTGTTAGACAAAAAGGATTACTGAGTTTAAATCTATAAACATCTTAATCATTTGCATTGCAACTTTCAAAGTTTTTCTGTAACATATTAACAAAGCAAATTTTAAACCTGTCCAATTTATATCAATTACTTGAAGATTCAAGAGATAAAGAATAATTTTTAAATGTCTATGTCTGTCTCAAAAGCTGCTGAACTTTAGAAAGAAAAAAAGGAAGGGCAGGTAACAATAAGGAAAATATTGTTTGGATGGCAACTACGTGGTGTTGTGGAAAATGAGAAACGATATGCTGTTTTATTTCAAATAAAGTATGCAAAGAATATCGTGAAGAAGTTTGGCTTGAGATGGCAAGTCATAAGAAAATGTTGTAACACTTATGAAATTCACTAGAGATGAGAATGGTGTTGATGTAGATCAAAGCTTATACAGAAGCATGATTGACAGTCTACTATATCTCACAGCAAGAAGACTTGACATCACATTTTCTATAAGTGTGCGTGCGTCAGAAAACACTGGTTTGTTTAAGTTGGGTTTTAAGAATAGTTAATTTTCATATTATAGACTTCTTCATCAATTTGAATGCTTGTATTTCTTTAGTGAGGTGTTTGGAAAAACAAACAATCTACATAATATATAATAAACTCTGGGTACTTTCGACAATAGTTATCATTTGTAACCGTGATCAAAAGTAATTTATTTTTTTTAATTATTTGTCATTGTTGGGTTTCAAATCTATTACATACATGTTTATATCACAACGGTTTCTAGGAATAACCGTTGCGATATGGGGCGCGTGCCCTGCCTTACAATGACATTTTTCCAGACCGTGGTGGAAACATCGAACTTGCAACCACACACTACTTAACAACAAGATGGCACACGTGTTGGTTCCTCTTTTTCACCTGTTGTGTAATGACTTTTTTGTAGTAGTGTAAGGGCGCACTTGGTATTTGCATGTATGAGAACTTAGGCATGCAATTATTCGGCCAAACTGTATCTTCCTTTGACCGACCATAACAGTTTGCATGAATATTTACACACTACATCTTTTGGGATTTTGATTAAAACATATTTACACAACAGAGATTACTTTTGTAACTAGGTGTTTCAACCAACTAAACATAAATCACTAGACACTTTTAATTCAATAAATTATTGAGAGTTTATATCTTAGGATATAATAAAACAGAACTCTTGACATGAATTAAAGAAAATATCTATTGTGCCAAGACAACCTCTCAAGATATCACATAATTGATAGTATCAGTGATAATATGTCATTGAAATTGTTTTAGTACACTGTATGCATTCTACACCTCATATACCACATAATAATTAAAATATTTCAACATTATCTCCTATAAATACTATCTCATATTCCATCATTTTATCATCTTCACAATATATTTCTCTCTTCTTCTATCATTTGAACATCAAAATGAAATTTTCAGCTATCATTTTCACTATCATCTTGATTGCAGTAATGATTTTGAATGTGACAGGAAAAACCTATATTCATCCGCCAAACTGTAGGTTTGCATCCAACAAGAAGGAAGCCACTTATGTTCTTTCTGCTACTCCTGTTACTTACAACACCACGACCCCCACTTATGATCCTTCATCCTCCGAAACTAAAAATGATAATCCATAGAGTTATCATTGAAAATTATGTGTTAAAATTTTTTTCACTTAAATAAAAATATTTTCTTGGAATGATTAGCAGTTAGATCCGAGAATATGTTTAGGTTCATTTTCGTTGCCTTATGAGTATGTTTTTTATTATGGGTTGAATACCCCATGTATTCCTTATTAATTTATGTGTTTACTTTGTTAATTTTATTTCTATTTTAGAGTCTAAGACATATATGAAGATAATGTTGCTGTTACATCAAGTTCATTTTGTTTATCAATATCTCCGTTATCATGAAACAACCAAACTTCATTGGAAAGAAAGACTAACAAAGCATTGAAAAGAAAAAAAAAATCAATCTCAACCAAATTTTAATATATGCTTACATCAAATAGATTGAAAATAGTTTTGAATTGGTTATGTATAACAAAGACAAAGTAGATGGAAAAACGTGAATGATTGTTTTTAGTACTTAGAGCGTTAATGTTGATCTTAGAAGCTACCGTGCAAACTAGAACATTAGCAATTTTATTTATTCCAAAAAAGTTATTTTTATTTTGTTCAACATTTTAATTTATAAAACTTATTCTTGTTTTAAAGAAATCATTTAAATGCTTAAGGAGAAAGTTAGAGAACATTAACTTTTTTTTTATCAAAAGAAGAACATTGGTTGTGAGGGGAGAGAAAAAAACAAATAATGTTTATACATACAATAGTCGAAAAATATAAATTATTTTGATAAACACAAATTTATATCTTTTCTTTTGTTTAGCATAATATAGGATATGATAAGAGAGTTAAAATAATCAAAGCTACACGCTTAGATATACATGAGGAACACTTGCTTAACATAAATAATTTTTTTTCTAAACAAAATGAATTAATAAACGACACAAAGAGTGCACTACCTATCAATACAACACGAAACCGAACAAAAAAGAAACGGCCACAAAAAAAACTAACCAAAACAAGTCACAAACATAAATAAAAGTCATATGGAAACACACACAAACATGAAAAATATCTAAAAGAAAAATGAATTAAATATTATATATTTTTAAATTATTAAATAATATGTGTTATACCCCAAAATTTGCCCGCATCTTTTTTCAAGAAAACTTCAATCTAAAAATTAAAAGTTTCATATAATCTTGGATTTTCATATCCTTATTTATGAATACTTGGTTTTTAGAATTTTTCTTATACGGTATTTTGGCTCGCTGTTGAGTTTATTCTTACGCAAACGCCAAGTACTGTTTATTACTTCACACACGCTATTTATTTGAGATTCATTTACAGATAAATAGTACTGACGCAATTGGTACAGAGTTAAATCTTTTGCAGGCGCAAAGTCTGGGGATTCAGACCGTACTGGTAACAAGTAAATTATTATTGATTTTGTTTCCCACTAATTTTTGTACTATATTCCATTATTTTCAAAATCTTTTCCTTTCTATTCAAATCTCTTCTTTCAAAATCAAATCCTAACTTTATTCTATACATCTCTTTTTTTCAAACCCTACCATACACTTTCTTTCAAATCCTACTTCCACTCAAATTTTCCTTTTGTACGGAATCACTTCATTCCCCAACGTCTCTATCCTTCTTTTCGTTCTATAAATACCTCTCATTTTTTTCATAAAATCTCACATCAAATTCTAACTCATCTCTCAAATTTCTACTTCATATTCATTCTCTCTTCTTCCCCCGGCAAAAATGGCGAAGCGGATAGAGACGTGTTTCCTTATGATCATCACCGTCGTAGTGGTAATCATGTCTTTCTTCTGTCTGCATAGCCCTGAAAAATGTGGACCTGGGATGTTGACACTCCCAATCATCTACATGTTATTATTTGTAGCTTGGGTTATTAATCGTCATTCTTAAAGTTTGCCGTATCTCTTATTTCTTAATGTACCGTTTACTCGTCGTACTGTTCATTATAGTATGTAATATTTGTTTTGTCAGTATTAAATGTCGTACTATTTGTCATATTGTTGCTTAATTATCCAGATAATATTTTGTGTGTTTTCTGCCAGTTAAATATTTATTTTTCTGTGCATTAAATGATTTTCAGGGTTATTATCGGTAATTTTGCTCGCATACAGTACATATTATTTATTTATTATGCTTGTGTTTTTCTAACAAGTCATGTAAATAAATTTTCATCATTAACACAAAACAAAACCAAAAACAAAAACAACAAAAATATTAACTTTGACTGTTGAATTTTCACTTTAACTACTACATGCCTGAACAGTCAGTTGACAGTCAAACCGCTGACAGTGCAATTCTCCGTGTTTTGTACCATCAATCAAAACAAACTTTTGCATTTCAAAATTCCAAGATTTTTGTCCTAGAAGTCTTCTGAATATCACATGATTAGGAGAGACTCAGCACTGCACAAAAATCAGGTACGCTTAACTGTCTCCTACACAAACAGTCCCTAACTAGGGTTTTTTGTTTTTTTGAGGAGAAGAAGTTTTTTGAGACTTCAAATGGATTTCATGGACCTCCATATATCTCAAAGTACCATCATACAAATTTTCAAACTTCAATTCGCTCAGACGCATAGTCAACAGCTCAAACAGTCAACAGACGACCCGTTTGACCAAAAAGTCAACAGACAGTCAAAAATGAAATTTTTTTGTCAAAGTCCATATTTTGTCAAAGGATTCATCATTTGATCATTGGTTGATCATAATTCATCAAGGAAAGATCAAAAATCAACAAAACCCTAAGTTTCAAAATTAGGGTTTTCTCCTAAAAAGTCAACTGAACTTTGACTGGTCATAACTCTCTCATCCTTCGTCCAAAAAATTCAAACCAAAGCTCATGTTGAAGGAAATTCAATTATATTTCAAATGCAATTGGTCCCATGGTCATTAGATTCACCATTTGAAAAATATGGACAAAGACATTACAGGTCATTTTCAAAGTCAACAAAAAGTACAATTTTTTCAAAAGGACACACAAGGAGCATGGAAAATCATTTTGATATGAGACCAAAGACATTGGTTAGAGGACTCTTTGAGGTTTCCAAAAAGTGCAAGAACTCCTTCATATGATAAAAATTGAGGAATTTACACCTTGTTGAAGTTGGCTAAATTTTGGGAAAATGCATGAAATCAACATTGATCAAAAATGTTTTTCTTCCAAATGAAACCCAATTTCCATGGTCCAAACATGTTTCCCATGATGTAAAGGGCCTCCCACGACCAACCTAAGGCCCATAACATTTTTATTTCATTTTTGGTTTAATTTTATCACATTTGAAATTAAATTGAAAAAGAAATGGTAAAGGATAATGATGTAGCTTTAATCTTAAGCTAAAGCCTCCACAATTGACTCAATTCTGCAGCAAGAAGCAAGTACAACAGGCTAGGGCAAGAGGTGTGAAAAAATCAAGCTATGGTTGCTTGAAATCAAAGCTACATGTATTAAAGAAGTCAAAAATTCAACAACAACAATTAATGCTTCCTAGCTTAGTTCTTAAGCACTTCTATGTCTATAAATGAAGGAGCATACTTCAGTAATGAAAGAGACACGAATTGAGAGCCATTCATATGCTTGTAACATACTTGTATCAACTTGAATTTTTCAAAGAAATTTAAAATTCGAATTTTAATTTCTAGCTTGTTTCAATACAAACTAAATACTCAAACACATTCCCTGACCCTCACTAAACATAACCAGATCAATTGCAAGCCTTGAAACTCACTGAATTGAGCTACACAGGTCACGATTTGTCCAAACAAAAATCAATTCGTATTTGATCATACACGCATGCTTAGCAAGTTGTAGACATATATTTGAGTTTAGTTTGATGTGTTGATCATTTCTGGAAGTTTAATTGAGTTTTGGATGCTTGTATACGAGGTTACCATTTTTTAGGGTTCTTAGATCCTATTTAGGGATTTTCGTTACAAGCAAAATTAGAAGAAACTAAGGCCATATTCAAATTCAGGGGAGAAAACCCAGTCAAAAGAGCATATCGCGAAAAATTTATATTGTGGTTTACCCCTATTCGCTATTTTGCAGATTTAGGGTTCATCAATTACAGCGCTTTTTGCATAAAAGCGCTGTTAAAAGTGGTGTCTGGAGGTTGAAGACAAAGACGTGTCCTAACCCCATTGGCTTGCGCGGACGCCTTTTTTAAATTCAAATTCTTCTAATTCAGTGTGTTGCAGGTGTCTTGTGTGTCATGCGCCTTCAGGCTTCCCACCACCTGATCAATCTGACAGCTCATCCAACGCTCCAAAACACGCAGCTACACCATGTTCCCTCATAAATCACCACAACAGATCATTAATATTTATATTTTCTATTTTATTTAATTTAACTTCTAAAATTATTTTAAAATAGTTCTAAAAATCCAAAAAATGCACAAAAAATATTTTTAAGTTGATAAAATAATACTTTATTTTCTGATATAAAAATATTTTATTTTTCTTCATAATTTAAATATTTTGTATAATTAATTAATATATATTTATATATTTGCTTTTTAATTATTTCAACCAATCAAAAAATCAAAAAAAATTGTTCTTTTTATTAAATTAGGTTATATATATTATAGACTAATTTTGTACATATTTAGAATATTTTTCTCTTCAAGTTTTAATTATTTGTATAATTATTTGCATAATTATATATTAGTTAACTTAATAATTTCAAAAACTACTTCAAAAATTCCAAAAAAAATTAGTTTTGTTTTAAAATTAATTAATAAGCATTGTGAACATATTTTAAACTTAATTTTTAGGTCTAAATTTTATTTCCATCTTTTTCTCATTTTAATTAAATTAATCATGCATTAATTCTAATTAAAATCAATCATAAAAAAATCCAAAAATATTTCTTTTATTTTCTTGCAATTTAAATTCCTAGATCAAGTGTATAGGTTGTCAAATTCATGTAAATAGCGTAGTTTACATTTCCCGCAAAATCGATGTAATAGCGTAGATTTACTTTCTGCATTTTACATTTCCGCATTTTAAATTCCAGTACATATAAAACTGCGTGTATGCCAAAGATTAAAACTTGAATCGTTAGATCACTAACTTCAAAGATAAAATATCTGAATCAAAACACAATCACACTTGCACCTCTTAGGGTAATCCCTCTTTTACTCTTTTCAAAATCAAAATCAAATTCTACTGTTTCAAATGCAAAATCGAACTTTCGTTTACATCCGGTAAAAGGATAGTTTTTTAAAGGAAATAGGAAAAGTCCTTATAACTTAGGGTAGACCTCCTAATTTGCTTGCTCAGATCAAAACAAACAAATCTCTCATATATCATTGTTTTTCAAAATAAAACTTTCAAAAAGACAATACTTTGTATATATCCAAACGAGGATCATTACGAAGTTAATGTTCTTTTTTTAAAACATCTTTCGAAAGATAAAACACTTTGTATACATCCACACAAGGATCATTACAAAGTCAATTTACAAAAGTATTTGAAACCACATACAAGCATTTCAAGGCAATAGAAAAGTGATTCAAAAGAAGTGAGCTAAGCAAATTAAAGAGCCCATGGATAACCATGGATACAAAGGGTGCTAATACCTTTCCCTTTGTATAACCTACCCCCTTACCCAGAATTTCTTAAAGGTCTTTTTCTGTTTCTTTTATAAACCTTTCCTTAATTGAATAAAATAAAAGTCGGTGGCGACTCTCTGATTTTCAAAAACACAAAAGCAGAAAGAAAAGAGTCAGTTCGCGTATCTCTCACGCGAGAAGTACGGTAGAAAACCGAGTGCATGACAGAACTGGCGACTCTGCTGGGGAACTTAATTTCTAAAAACAAAATGTTTTCAAAAGGGGTTACCTTTAGAGTTTAGACCACATCGATGTTTTCAATTGCTTGATTTGATTGCTCTATTTTTCAAAGGTTTGTTTGGGTATTTTGCTTGTGTGAAAGATTCTAACCCGAATCTCGAGATACCTTAAGTATGTGACAATAGACCTAGGAAACTGTACGGCATGTACCGATATGGTTGGTCTGGTAGTCACCGTTAGTGCGATACTTTGGTTTATACTGATGTCCCTTGAAAACGATCAAGGAGTATATTAGGCTTCCGAAATGTCATTAAACACTAATTTGTCTTAGAACCTTTTAGTTGAATTTGACTTGTGGCCTATTAAGTGGCTAGCTTTGAAATTGATCGAAGTTAGTTATCCTCGAGGAATATTTTTGATCGGCCGTCCGAGCGCCGTATTGAGATGTTATCTCCAAGGATCATAGAACCCGAATACTATTCTAGGACAGGTTTTAACCAACTCAACTTTAGTGGGGAGGGTATCACCTATGAACTTCATGCAAGCCTTTAAACCTAAGGCTATTGTTTGATTTGTTTGTGTGTGCCACATGTTTGACATCATAACATCATAAGCATCATAAGCATATCATTTTCTCACTAATCATTTCAAGGATCAAAGAGTTTACCTTTGTTTTTTTATTGCAGGTAATGGCTCCCGCCACCAGAGATTATATCCGAATCAACATCTCAATGGTACCATCTGAACTAAAAGACTTAATATCGGAGTTTCCAAGGAATGCTCAATTCACCGAAAAGCACGGTCACCTACTCCATTTGGTTACCTCAAAATTTGAATAAGACATGATACGGGTCCTGTTCCAGTTGTTTGATCCCGAACGTCATTGCTTTACCTTTCCTGATTACCAGTTAGTACCCACCTTGGAAGAGTTTTCTGAACTAATTGGATTACCTGTTCGAGATCAATTACCTTTCACTGGTTTAGAAAGGGTTCCAAAACCTGAAATCATTGCTGCTGCCTTACATTTGCGAAAGTCAGAAATCGAGTCCAATTGGGAAACAAAGAGTGGAATCGAGGGTTTGCTTGGTAAGTTCTTAATGGAAAAGGCTCGATTACTACTAAAAAACAAAAGTTACCCAGCTTTTGAGGAAGTTGTGGATCCTTTGATTTATGGGTTGGTTTTATTCCCTAATCCCAACCAGTTCATAAGTGTGCACATTATCAACCTTTTCTTAACCCGTAACCCGGTACCAACCTTGCTGGGAGACATTCTACATTCTCTACACACTCGTACCATGAAGAAACGAGGAACTCTTATGTGCTGTGTACCACTACTGGCTAGATGGTTTACATTACACCTTCCCCGATCAGTGTTGAGAAATGAACAAAGGATGCAATGGTCTCGCAGGGTTATGTCTTTGTCTCATTCAGATATCCGGTGGAACAACTTCTTTCAGAGAGACATTACTATCATTGACCATTGTGGAGAGTACCCTAATGTGCCACTACTTGGCATCAGGGGAGGCATCACCTACAACCCCTCTTTAGCTTTACGCCAATTCGGATATGCACGGAGAAACGGTCCTCACGACATGATTATCCGTGGCATTGTGTTTGATTATGAGGATGATTCCCAGAGACATCGACGAAGATTCATACATGCGTGGGGCAGTGTCTATAGAGTAGAAAGCAAAACTTTGGGGCAATGGAATTCTATTCCTATGGAACCTTACCTCAGATGGGTGCGTACTCATGCTCAGAAATTCATCATGCCATATCCCGCTATTCTACCTGTGACTATCGAGCCAGAAGTCGAAGGAGACGAACCTTGAGTTATTCTACATCCGGATATGCCAACTGACTTGGAAGAGTTGCAGAAATCTTGGGTTCAACTAAAAGAGGAAAGAGACACCTTCAAAGCACACTGTCAAGACTATGAGAGGAAAGTATTGGAGCTCACCGGACAACTCCAAGAAGAACAGCAGATCAACACATTCCTGGGTGCAAAGAGAAAGCGTCCATGGGAGACCTGAGGGATCCTTCATTTTCTTTATTTTTGTTTTGTAAGCCCGAATGAGGCAAAGAAAAAAAAAGAAAAAAAAAGAAAAAAATTGTTTGACTAACAAATGTTTGTTTTTCTTTTGTTTTAACAAATCTAAACTCTAAGATCCTTGAAAACATTGCACATACATTTCATTCATAAACATTGCATATACATTCCATTCATAAACATTGCATATACATTTAATTCATAAACATTGCATAACAGGTTCACATGATGGATTTCTCATCTCCTCGCTGTTTATTTCAGTTAGAAGAGATGGAATCTGAAACAAGCATCAAGAATCTCGAAGCACAGAACGCCCAAGTTCAGGTAGCAATTCTGGAATTAGCAAAGGGGCAACAAGAACTGAAAGCCCTGATGATTAAGAAGAAAAAGAAGCCCAAAGGATCTGTAGGCTTGAGTCACCTGAAAAGGAAGATCAAAATCCCAGTCAAAAAGCCCAAAAAACCACCAATCCCTGAAATAGTCAGTGATGGTGAACAAGGAGACAATCACAGCAACCAGGGTTCTGCCAAACTCTCTCTCTCTTCTAATGAAGAAGATTATCATTCTGGAGACGAACAGGATGATGACAAATACCAGCAGTTGGAAGAACGCATGAAAGCTATGGAGATACAAAAAATACCTGGTTTAGATTTCGATGATCTGGGACTCGTCTCAGATGTTGTTATCCCTCCAAAGTTCAAAGTTCATGTCTTTGCAAAGTATGATGGAGTTTCCTGTCCAAAACTACATCTGAGGTCCTATGTAAGGATGATACAACCTCATACAGCAGATAACAAATTATGGATTCACTTCTTCCAAGAAAGTCTTTCGGGTACACAACTCGAGTGGTACTACCAACTGGAAAGTACAAAAGTTCATACCTGGGAAGATTTAGTTGCTGCTTTATATGCACAAAAATGGAGAGATCTGGCTGGAAGGGTTCAACCACCCTTATCTGATCGCGAGCTGGTCGACATGTTCATGGGCACTTTAACTGGCCCTTTCTATAGCCATTTGCTGGGAAGCTCATCATCAGGTTTCACTGACCTGATATTGACTGGAGAGCGTGTCCAAAGCGGCATTCAAAATGGAAAAATTCAAATAGGCTCTTCCTCTGGAACTACAAAAAGGCCCATCGGTGGGAGGAATGAGGTCAACAAAATGCACAGTCTGAAAGGTCGTAAAAATGAGCATCACCAATCTGTAGGGGCAGTTTTGATCTCCGCATCTGCACCTCAAAAAGATCAACCGCCAAAATATACGCGTCGACCAGATGCACCAAGAAGAAATTTCACCAGAATCAATATGCCGATCTCTCAGGCATTGCAGCATTTGCTAAAAGCAGATCTGATCACATTAAAAGATCCTCCAAAGAATGTCAACACTTCCTCTCCGAGTTATCGCCCCGATGCAACATGTGCGTATCACTCTAACTGTCCAGGACATGACGCAGATCACTGTTGGGCCCTGAAAAATAAAATACAAGACATGATAGATGCTGGGGAAATTGAGTTCGATCCTCCAGAGACTCCAAATGTCATCACGGCACCTATGCCGAAGCATGACAAGACCGTCAATGCTATCATAGACACTGTTTACATCTATGATGTGAGGGAATTGTCAACTCCGCTCCTTGAAGTCAAAGGAAAGCTAATCCAAGCTGGTTACTTTCCAGGTTGTGACCCTGATTGCTCTTATTGTGCACACCTACCCAATGGTTGTGAGAATTTGAAAATGGGAATTCAAAAATGGATGGATCGCCGTATCATTATGTTTGAAAGGCTACCTTCCATGGACGTTTTATGCGAAGTTTTTGTAAACAGCATGAGAATAGAGGACGTTTCAGTGGTTTCTAACATACCATTGAAAATCCCTACCAAAGCTCCTTTCAAAATTTCTGCTACACCCAAAGTGGCATTGGTAATCATTACCAGTCCGACTCCATTTCCATACTCCTTAGACAAAGCTGTCCCGTGGAGTTATGACACTAATGTTTATGTCCATGGAGTTAAGCAGGATACCTTGACCGAAGAGGCCATGAATTTTACTACTCCAACTGTTGATAATATTGTGGGTACCAGTAAGATTACGAGAAGTGGAAGGATCTTTTCATCAGAAATTTCTCCAAATGTTGCTACTAATCCAATCCAAGTCCCAGTTCCTAATCAAGATATCAACGCTCGATGCAAAGAGCCACAAGTTGAACCAGTTCAAATACCGGTGGAAGTCACTGTTGCTAAGGATCCCCCGGGTAGAGAGAGTCAGAGTAGGTAGACTTGGGCGGGATGCTTAACGCCACTTCGCCAACTGGCATTACCTGCGCTTTCGTCTCTAAATATTAAAAATCATCTGCAAGAGTGATTACAATATTGTCGAACAACTGGGGCACACTGCTTCAAAAATCTCAATGCTGTCTCTGCTAAAGTATTCAGAAGCTCATGCCAAAGCCCTGATGAAGTTCCTGAAAGCTGCACATGTACCACAAGAGATTTCAGTCGATCAATTTGAAAATTGTGTTGCCAGTCTAACAGTAAATAATGGTCTCGGTTTCTCTGATATTGATCTAACCCCTGCTGGAAAGAATCACAATAAAGCCCTACACATCTCCATTGAATGTAATGGCACCACTCTATCTCATGTGCTGGTAGATAACGGTTCTTCTTTGAACGTGTTACCAAAAACAGTACTGGAAAAGCTTGACTTCGAAGGAATTGTGTTACAACCAAGCGATGTTGTGGCAAGAGCCTTCGACGGCTCAACAAGAACAGTATACGGAAAGGTGAATCTCCCAATCAGAGTGGGCTCTCAGATCTTTGATTCTACCTTTTACGTAATGGAAATTCACCCAGCATATTCCTGTTTACTAGGACGCCCTTGGATACATGGGGTAAATGCTGTAACTTCTACCCTACATCAGAAGTTGAAGTATCTAGTAAAAGGAAAGATTGTCACAGTTTACGGCGAAGAAGAATATGTGGTTATCCACCTGAGTAACTCCAAGTATGTTGAGTTGGATGACGAATTCATCGAAACTCCCTGCCAATCTTTTGAGGTGGTCTCTCCAGATGTCTCTACTACCAAGCATGTTTCTGCTACTCCAACTACAACTATAGCTTCTCTCAAAGATGCCAAAGCTGTGATCGAAAAAGGTGGTTACACAGTATGGGGACAGCTCCTCGGTATACCTTACAAGTTCGACAAGTTAGGCCTGGGCTATGCTAATGGAAATCAAAAGAACGATAAAAGTCCTTGTTCTGGAGGATTAATGTCACATTTCATCAGCCAAGGAGTAAATGCTATTGAAGACGATGGAGTATTCTTGAACCATATCATTCAGCCATATCCAAATGAAGTTCCAACCCTTCCCATGGGAGTTTGGGATACTTTGGGAGAACCAAGCGGCGGGTATAATTTTCAGTATACCGCACCTCAGAGTTCTTTTATTGCTATGGAAGACATTACCCCAACTGGATGGGGTGATGAATTTGAAAATAACAAAAGTTTCACAAGTTCCATCACTGAGCAATATCAAAATCCACCTAAAGAAGTTTGGGATACGCTAGGAGAGCCAGGTGGCAAATATGACTTTATGGTGAAATATCCCGCTCCTCCGAGCTCACAAGTCGCCATTGAAGACATTGTCCCAACTGGATGGGATGAACATTACGACGACAATTTTACTCTTGAAGAAGCCAGGGAAACACCAAATAACGAGGGTTATTTTCTGTCACAGTACACTACTCAGCAGAATGCACAAGTCTCCCTTAAAGACATCATTCCAACTGGATGCGACGGCCTTATCGA
Source organism: Vicia villosa (assembly GCF_029867415.1). Taxonomy (NCBI): domain Eukaryota; kingdom Viridiplantae; phylum Streptophyta; class Magnoliopsida; order Fabales; family Fabaceae; genus Vicia; species Vicia villosa. The sequence continues at coordinate 216,609 of NW_026706239.1, forward strand.
GTATCTCGCTCAGCCAACAGAGGTACCTCAACCTGGGTCCTCATATCCAACAGATCATCCCACTTATCCTGAAAAATCACCGGCTCATTTCCCCACCAACGAAATCAATGCTGTGGAAGATGAAGAAGACAACTGCAACTGGAACAGCTGGATACTCCCTGCTCACTACAATGGATTGAACAACTAGGAAGCTGAGGATGTGATCTCCTTTGATCAGGAGTAAATGCAATTTCCTGTTTTCGTTGTTTATATTGTGCAAAGATAAAAATGGTTCCTGTACTATCGAACCATGGACTTGAAAGCCGTGTGCCTTGCCCGAAGCACACTGGTCCTTTTATAAGTGTTTGTCATATCATGATCATGTGCATTCAATAAAATCATGGGATGTTTGCATATTCAAATTTTGTGATCCTTTTTCTTTCTTTGCTTTTTCAAATAGCTATGTTTTCTTACACACACCCACATAAATAAATGCAGATTCACATTCACTTTGGATCCAGTTGATAACGATTCTGCTATTGCCCGTCATGACTTTGAAAATTCGATCTACCAAACTGAGGACGAAAGTGAGGAAGATTGTGAGGTACCAAGAGAACTTGCAAGGCTGCTAGAACAAGAAGAAAAGACTATACAGCCGCATGAAGAACCAATTGAGGTCATCAACTTGGGCAGCGACGAAGAAAAGAAAGAAGTCAAGATAGGGGCTGATCTAGAAAACAGTGTCCAGCAAAGACTGATTCAAATGTTACAAGACTACGTTGAGATATTCGCTTGGTCCTACGAAGATATGCCTGGCCTTGACACGGACATTGTGGTTCATCGCCTGCCAATCAAAGAAGGTAGCACTCCAGTTAAACAGAAACTGCGGAGGAGTAGGCCCGATATGTCCAAGAAGATCAAAGACGAGGTTGAAAAGCAATTCAATGCCGGTTTTCTGAAAGTTGTGAGTTATCCTCCTTGGATAGCTAACATCGTGCTTGTGCCTAAAAAAGACGGGAAGGTCAGGATGTGTGTAGACTATAGAGATCTGAACCGGGCAAGCCCCAAAGATGATTTCCCTTTACCTCACATCGATGTACTGTTTGACAATACCGCACAATGCAAGGTATTCTCCTTTATGGATGGATTCTCAGGGTACAATCAAATCAAGATGGCACCCGAAGACATGGAAAAAACAACCTTCACAACACCTTGGGGAACCTTTTGTTACAAAGTAATGCCCTTTGGTTTAAAGAATGCAGAAGCTACATATCAACGTGCAATGGTAGCTCTGTTCCATGATATGATTCATCAGGAGATAGAGGTGTATGTCGATGATATGATTGCAAAGTCCAACACCAAAGAAGAAAATCTGGGTCATCTACACAAGCTGTTTGACAGACTCAAGAAATACAGGTTGCGACTAAATCCGAACAAGTGTACCTTTGGAGTAAGATCCGGTAAACTTTTAGGTTTCATCGTCAGCAGTAAAGGTATTGAAGTTGATCCTGCCAAGGTCAAAGACATTCAAGAAATGCCTATACCCCGTACTAAGAAACAAGTCAGAGGATTCTTGGGACGTCTGAATTACATAGCCAGATTTATTGCCCATATGACTACTACTTGTGTGCCGATCTTCAAACTGTTGAAAAAAGATCAAGTGGAAAGGTGGAATGACAAATGCCAATTAGCCTTTGATAAGATCAAAGAATATCTCCAAAAACCACCAATCTTGTTACCACCAGTGGAAGGGAGACCTCTGATAATGTACCTAACGGTGTTAGAAGATTCAATGGGGTGTGTACTGGGGCAACATGACGAGTCCGGCCGAAAGGAGCATGCAATCTACTATCTTAGCAAAAAGTTTACCGATTGTGAAACCAAATACTCACTTCTCGAGAAAACTTGCTGTGCCTTAGCATGGGCGGCTCGCCGACTAAGACAATATATGCTAAATCATACCACTTTCCTGATCTCCAAAATGGATCCTATCAAGTATGTGTTCGAAAAACCTGCTCTCTCTGGAAGAATAGCAAGATGGCAAATGATCTTAACAGAATATGACATCCAGTACACTTCGCAAAAAGCAATCAAAGGAAGTGTGGTAGCTGATCATCTGGCTCATCAAGCAGTGGATGATTATCAAGCATTGAATTTTGACTTCCCAGATGAAGATATTATGCTAGTCACTGACTACAAGCAACCAAGACCGGAAGAAGGACCCGAGCCAGGATCCCGATGGACTATGGTTTTTGATGGAGCTTCTAATGCACTTGGCAATGGCATCGGAGCTGTGATCATTTTCCCTGCAGGAGGTTATACACCTTTCACTGCCAGATTATGCTTCAATTGCACTAACAATATAGCCGAGTATGAAGCATGTATTCTGGGTCTCAAAGCTGCAATTGATCTAAGAATCAAGTTCCTGGAGGTCTACGGAGACTCGGCGCTTGTGATTTATCAAGTCAAAGAGGAATGGGACACGAAGCACCCGAATCTGATTCCATACAAAGAATATGTGCTGAGTTTGATTCCTTACTTTGAAGAGATCACTTTTGAACATATCCCGCGCGAAGAAAATAAACTAGCTGATGCTCTAGCTACTATGTCATCCATGTTCAAAGTCAGGTGGGACAATGAGGCGCCAATGATCACCATTTACAGACAAGATGAACCAGCCTATTGCAATGAGATCGATGCCGAAGGAACGGAAGAAAAACCATGGTTCCATGAAGTAAAAAGGTATCTCGAAGCTCAGGAGTACCCTGAAGGGGCATCCATTAACGATAGAAAGTTTCTAAGAAGATTTGCTGCCAAATTCTTCCTAAGTAATGGAACCCTATACAAACGCAACCATGACTCGACTTTTCTTCGTTGCGTAAACAAGAAAGAAGCAGAACAGATTATGGAAGACATACACGATGGTGCCTTTGGTACTCATTCAAGTGGACATACAATGGCTAAAAAGATTCTGAGAGCAGGTTATTACTGGTCTACCATGGAGACAGACTGCCATCGTCACTCCAGAACCTGTCACAAGTGCCAGATATATGCCGACAAAGTACATGTACCTCCAGTCCCGCTAAATGTCCTGACGGCTCCTTGGCCTTTTGCAATGTAGGGTATTGATATGATTGGAGAAATCAAGCCTACTGCCTCCAACGGACATCGCTTTATCCTGGTCGCTATTGATTACTTCACCAAATGGGTAGAAGAAGCTTCATTTGCTTCTGTCACCAAAAATGTTGTGGCCCGGTTTATCAAGCACAATCTCATTTGTCGGTATGGCATCCCTGAAAGGATCATCACAGACAATGGCACAAATTTAAACAACAGAATGATTACTGAACTCTGCACACAGTTCTAGATCAAACATCATAATTCCTCTCCATATCGACCAAAGATGAATGGCGCGGTGGAAGCTGCCAACAAGAACATCAAGAAAATCATACAAAAGATGACAGTAACCTACAAAGACTGGCATGAGATGTTACCTTTTGCTCTTCATGGTTATCGTACATCTGCGCGTACTTCAACAGGGGCAACTCCATTCTCCTTAGTCTATGGTATGGAGGCAGTTCTTCCAATTGAAATTCAGATTCCTTCCCTAAGGATTATGAAAGAAGCTGATCTAGACGAAGATGATTGGATTCAGACTCGATTGGACCAGATAAACTTGATTGATGAGAAGAAACTCGCAGCTATTTGTCATGGTCAGTTGTACCAAAAGCGTATGATCAAAGCCTTCAACAAGAAAGTCAAAAGTCAGGCATACCAAACTGGTGGCTTGGTTGTCAAACACATCATCTTACCACAAGGTGACCCCAGGGGCAAATTGACTCCCACTTATGAGAGACCGTTTATAATAAAGAAAATATTCTTCCGCGGAGCCATGTTGCTTACCACCATGGATGGCGAGGATTTCCCACACCCTGTGAATGCGGACATAGTCAAAAAGTACTTCGCTTAAAGAAAAGCTCGCTAAGTTGAAAACCTGAAAGGGCAACTTAGGCAAAAATGAGTGTCTCGGTGGATTGAGAACCCGAAAGGGCAATCCAGGCAAAAATTAGAGGCTAAATAAATATTATCCTGGTAGGTTGAAAACCTGAAAGGGCAGCCTAGGCAAAAGTTAGGGAATAAAGCGTACAACTATGTTCCGTTTATTTACCTACTCACCTCCAAGGTTCAACACATCAAAGACACCGATCAGTCCAATTACTTTCTTCCAACAAGTGAGGGATGAGATTCTCGAAGACAGATTGGCAATAGCAGAATTGAAACTCGACTGGATTGTTTTCACATAGCTATTTCTCTTTATAAATATTTTTCAAAACTTTATGACAATTTCCTACTACTAGGATTTTTGTCTCTTTGTACTAATCAGCCTATTATGACTCTTTTTCAAAAATCAATGCAGCTTAGGCTCAAAATCAACATTTTCACTTTTTCTGTTTTGAATACGTAAACGTCCCAATGACAATTTTGAATGAACATGTGCATTTGAATATGATTGATGTTTACCAGGAAAAACAGGAATAGCATTCAGGTAATGTCGCGATCATTTGGACATCATCCCGAAACCAGCATCAGAAGAAAAATCCCCAACAAGAAGTGCATTTCTCAGCAAATTCAACAAAGTGATTCGAGAAATATTATTCCCCAGCAGGGCTGTTCCAGATTGCTATCCCCAGAAGGTGTGATCTCCACACCAAGACTTGGTCAAATAGTGCATCGGAGGATTATGCATCTTCCTCATTCCCACTTTAAAGGGCATCAAAGTCAGAACTTTCAAATTACTTTTCAACCCCGAGCGGTAATCAAAGATCCTTCAACAGAGCACCCTGGTTCTCAAAAGAAATTCAAAATGGAATCTTTCAAATGTCATAGAAGATATTTGTGTTTTTTTTAGAGTAAAGAACTTTTAAAAATTGCTAATATTGTCTTGGAAAAATAAGAATATTAACGCTAAGATATATATCAGACATACAATACAATGAAATTAAAATATATACACTAAACCCCTTTATCTAATTTTAACATACTCTAAAACATCTATTTAATTAAAATTATTATTATAACTAATACTATACTCATCATTCCTATAACTGAAAAATCTAATTAGTAATTTCTCTTCTAGTACTATAATAATTGGTATTAGTAAGAAACTGTTGTTAGACAAAAAGGATTACTGAGTTTGAATCTATAAACATCTTAATCATTTGCATTGCAACTTTCAAAGTTTTTCTGATACATATTAACAAAGCAAATTTTAAACCTGTCCAATTTATATCAATTACTTGGAGATTCAAGAGATAAAGAATAATTTTTAAATGTCTATGTCTATCTCAAAAGCTGCAGAACTTTAGAAAGAAAAAAAGGAAGGGCAGGTAACAATAAGGAAAATATTGTTTGGATGGCAACTACGTGGTGTTGTGGAAAATGAGAAACGATATGCTGTTTTATTTCAAATAAAGTATGCAAAGAATATAGTGAAGAAGTTTGGCTTGAGATGGCAAGTCATAAGAAAATGTTGTAACACTTATGAAATTCACTAGAGATGAGAATGGTGTTGATGTAGATCAAAGCTTACACAGAAGCATGATTGACAGTCTACTATATCTCACAGCAAGAAGACTTGACATCACATTTTCTGTAAGTGTGCGTGCGACAGAAAACACTGGTTTGTTTAAGTTGGGTTTTAAGAATAGTTAATTTTCATATTATAGACTTCTTCATCAATTTGAATGCTTGTATTTCTTTAGTGAGGTGTTTGGAAAAACAAACAATCTACATAATATATAATAAACTCTGGGTACTTTCGACAATAGTTATCAATTGTAACCGTGATCAAAAGTAATTTATTTTTTTTAATTATTTGTCATTGTTGGGTTTCAAATCCATTACATACATGTTTATATCACAACGGTTTATAGGAATAACCGTTGCGATATGGGGAGCGTGCCCTGCCTTACAATGACATTTTTCCAGACCGTGGTGGAAACATCGAACTTGCAACCACACACTACTTAACAACAAGATGGCACGCGTGTTGGTTCCTCTTTTTCAACTGTTGTGTATTGACTTTTTTGTAGTAGTGTAAGGGCGCACTTGGTATTTGCATGTATGAGAACTTAGGCATGCAATTATTCGGCCAAACTGTATCTTCCTTTTGACCGACCATAACAGTTTGCATGAATATTTACACACTACATCTTTTGGGATTTTGATTAAAACACATTTACACAACAGAGATTACTTTTGTAACTAGGTGTTTCAACCAACTAAACATAAATCACTAGACACTTTTAATTCAATAAATTACTGAGAGTTTATATCTTAGGATATAAAAAAACAGAACTCTTGACATGAATTAAAGAAAATATCTATTGTGCCAAGACAGCCTCTCAAGATATCACATAATTGATAGTATTAGTGATTATATGTCATTGATATTGTTTTAGTACACTGTATGCATTCTACACCTCATATACCACATAATAATTAAAATATTTCAACATTATCTCCTATAAATACTATCTCATATTCCATCATTTAATCATCTTCACAATATATTTCTCTCTTCTTCTATCATTTGAACATCAAAATGAAATTTTCAGCTATCATTTTCACTATCATCTTGATTGCAGTAATGATTTTGAATGTGACAGGTAAAACCTATATTCATCCGCCAAACTGTAGGTTTGCATCCAACAAGAAGGAAGCCACTTATGTTCTTTTTGCTACTCCTGTTACTTACAACACCACGACCCCCACTTATGATCCTTCATCCTCCGACACTAAAAATGATAATCCATAGAGTTATCATTGAAAATTATGTGTTAAAAATTTTTTTCACTTAAATAAAAATATTTTCTTGGAATGATTAGCAGTTAGATCCGAGAATATGTTTAGGTTCATTTTCGTTGCCTTATGAGTATGTTTTTTATTATGGGTTGAATACCCCATGTATTCCTTATTAATTTATGTGTTTGCTTTGTTAATTTTATTTTTATTTTAGAGTCTAAGACATATATGATGATAATGCTGCTGTTACATCAAGTTCATTTGGTTTATCAATATCTCCATTATCATGAAACAACCAAACTTCATTGGATAGAAAGACTAACAAAGCATTGAAAAGAAAAAAAAATCAATCTCAAACAAACTTTAATATATGCTTACATCAAATAGATTGAAAATAGTTTTGAATTGGTTATGTATAACAAAGACAAATTAGATGGAAAAATGTGAATGATTGTTTTTAGTACTTAGAGCGTTAATGTTGATCTTAGAAGCTACAGTGCAAACTAGAACATTAGCAATTTTATTTATTCCAAAAAAGTTATTTTTATGTTGTTCAACATTTTGATTTATAAAACTTATTCTTGTTTTAAAGAAATCATTTAAATGCTTAAGGAGAAAGTTAGAGAACATTAACTTTTTATTTATCAAAAGAAGAACATTGGTTGTGAGGGGAGAAAAAAAAACAAATAATGTTTATACATACAATAGTCGAAAAATATAAATTATTTTGATAAACACAAATTTATATCTTTTCTTTTGTTTAGCATAATATAGGATATGATAAGAGAGTTAAAATAATCAAAGCTACACGCTTAGATATACATGAGGAAGACTTGCTTAACATAAATAATTTTTTTTCTAAACAAAATGAATTAATAAACGACACAAAGAGTGCACTACCTATCAATACAACACGAAACCGAACAAAAAAGAAACGGTCACAAACATAAATAAAAGTCATATGGAAACACACACAAACATGAAAAATATCTAAAAGAAAAAAGAATTAAATATTATATATTTTTAAATAATTAAATAATATGTGTTATACCCCAAAATTTGCCCGCATCTTTTTTCAAGAAAACTTCAATCTAAAAATTAAAAGTTTCATATAATCTTGGATTTTCATATCCTGATTTATGAATACTTGGTTTTTAGAATTTTTCTTATACGGTATTTTGGCTCGCTGTTGAGTTTATTCTTACGCAAACCCCAAGTACAGTTTATTACTTCACACGCGCTATTTATTTGAGATTCATTTACAGATAAATAGTACTGACGCAATTGGTACAGAGTTAAATCTTTTGCAGGCGCAAAGTCCGGGGATTCAGACCGTACTGGTAACAAGTAAATTATTATTGATTTTGTTTCCCACTAATTTTTGTACTATATTCCATTATTTTCAAAATCTTTTCCTTTCTATTCAAATCTCTTCTTTCAAAATCAAATCCAAACTTTATTCTATACATCTCTTTTTTTCAAACCCTACCATACACTTTCTTTCAAATCCTACTTCCACTCAAATTTTCCTTTTTTACGGAATCACTTCATTCCCCAACGTCTCTATCCTTCTTTTCGTTCTATAAATACCTCTCATTTTTTTTCATAAAATCTCACATCAAATTCTAACTCATCTCTCAAATTTCTACTTCATATTCATTCTCTCTTCTTCCCCCGGCAAAAATGGCGAAGCGGATAGAGACGTGTTTCCTTATGATCATCACCGTCGTAGTGGTAATCATGTCTTTCTTCTGTCTGCATAGCCCTGAAAAATGTGGACCTGGGATGTTGACACTCTGTTTACGGTGATTTCCGGTAAACAACCGCTAGTCTTCCAAACTATAATAAATATGATTTGGTTACTTGCAGGATCGACTAGATTGATCCTAGGACACATAGTCAAGAAGATTGTTATCAATGTTTGTTCGAACCATATTCATTATTTGTCTTCTTCAATAAGCGTTGTTCGATTAACAGAACAAATAGTCTTGACAATCACTTTGTTACATATAAATGTGACTTAATCGAAGTGACATGACATAAAAAATTAAAAGGACAATTGAAACGTAAAGAATCTTAAACTGCAGAAATATAAAAGACTTTGAAAGTAAATAGCATGAAAGTAATTCGAAAGTAAATGACGTTAAAGTAAAGATGCAGAAACGTAAATGGCAAGAAGTAAACGAAATGCAGTGATTCTGAAAGATAAAAACAAAAAGATAATACACATGTATTAAAATGGTGGTGTCATACGTACATTTTCTCAGCGAACTCTTTCTCTTAACGCTTGATACTTGAGTAAATATGTGAGTGATTTGTACAAAATGAACACACAGAATCCTAACACTAAGACTCCTATTTATACTAGTTTCGACCTTAACGGTCCTATACTAATCTGCTGCCACGTTTCTCATCAGAACTTCCAGCGAAGCCATCTGTTGTTGAACGGTTACGAAACCGTCTTCGAATTTCAAATCTTCCCGCCTGAGTCCATCTTCGACGCGTGGCAGTGTATTAAACAAACACTACTAAAAAACACGCTAAGTAGTAATACTTGAATACATATTCTATGAATTTTGTCTAAGTCCCGAAGACATATGCTTTCATTAATCTTTCATCGAACTTAGAAGTCTTTATTTTTCGAAGCATGACCATCAGTAGCCATTCTTTTACTTTTTAAGGGATGGCCATCAGTAACCATCTTTCCTTCGATTCTCAACTCCTTCGAAGGACAAACAACATAAAACGAAATCTTCAGCTAACACACTCCCAATCATCTACATGTTATTATTTGTAGCTTGGGTTATTAATCGTCATTCTTAAAGTTTGCCGTATCTCTTATTTCTTAATGTACCGTTTACTCGTCGTACTGTTCATTATATTATGTAATATTTGTACTGTCAGTATTAAATGTCGTACTATTTGTCATATTGTTGCTTAATTATCCAGATAATATTTTGTGTGTTTTCTGCCAGTTAAATATTTATTTTTCTGTGCATTAAATGATTTTCAGGGTTATTATCGGTAATTTTGCTCGCATACAGTACATATTATTTATTTATTATGTTTGTGTTTTTCTAACAAGTCATGTAAATAAATTTTCATCATTAACACAAAACAAAACCAAAAAAAAAAAACAACAAAAATATTAACTTTGACTGTTGAATTTTCACTTTAACTGCTACATGCCTGAACAGTCAGTTGACAGTCAAACCGCTGACAGTGCAATTCTCCGTGTTTTGTACCATCAATCAAATCAAACTTTTGCATTTCAAAATTCCAAGATTTTTTTCCTAGAAGTCTTCTGAATATCACATGATTAGCAGAGACTCAGCACAGCACAAAAATCAGGTACGCTTAACTGTCTCCTACACAAACAGTCCCTAACTAGGGTTTTTTGTTTTTTTTCAGGAGAACAAGTTTTTTGAGACTTCAAATGGATTTCATGGGCCTCCATATATCTAAAAGTACCATCATACAAATTTTCAAACTCCAATTCGCTCAGACGCACAGTCAGCAGCTCAAACAGTCAACAGACGACCCGTTTGACCAAAAAGTCAACAGACAGTAAAAAATGAAATTTTTTGTCAAAGTCCATATTTTGTCAAAGGATTCATCATTTGATCATTGGTTGATCATAATTCATCAAGGAAAGAGCAAAAATCAACAAAACACTATGTTTCAAAATTAGGGTTTTCTCCTAAAAAGTCAACTGAACTTTGACTGGTCATAACTCTCTCATCCTTCATCCAAAAAATTCAAACCAAAGCTCATGTTGAAGGAAATTCAATTATATTTCAAATGCAATTGGTCCCATGGTCATTAGATTCACCATTTGAAAAATATGGACAAAGACATTACAGGTCATTTTCAAAGTCAACAAAAAGTCACTTTTTTCAAAAGGACACACAAGGAGCATGGAAAATCATTTTGATATGAGACCAAAGACATTGGTTAGAGGACTCTTTGAGGTTTCCAAAAAGTGCAATAACTCCTTCATATGATAAATATTGAGGGATTTACACCTTGTTGAAGTTGGCTAAATTTTGGGAAAATGCATGAAATCAACATTGATCAAAAATGTTTTTCTTCCAAATGAAACCCAATTTCCATGGTCCAAACATGTTTCCCATGATGTAAAGGGCCTCCCACGACCAACCTTAGGTTATATATATTATAGACTAATTTTGTACAAATTTAGAATATTTTTCTCTTCAAGTTTTAATTATTTGTATAATTATTTGCATAATTATATATTAGTTAAATTAATAATTTCAAAAACTACTTCAAAAATTCCAAAAAAAATTAGTTATGTTTTAAAATTAATTAATAAGCATTGTGAACATATTTTAAACTTAATTTTTAGGTCTAAATTTTATTTCCATCTTTTTCTCATTTTAATTAAATTAATCATGCATTAATTCTAATTAAAATCAATCATCAAAAAATCCAAAAATATTTCTTTTATTTTCTTGCAATTTAAATTCCTAGATCAAGTGTATAGGTTGTCAAATTCATGTAAATAGCGTAGTTTACATTTCCCGCAAAATTGATGTAATAGCGTAGATTTACTTTCCGCATTTTATATTTCCGCATTTTAAATTCCAGTACATATAAAACTGCGTGTATGCCAAAGATTAAAAATTGAATCGTTAGATCACTAACTTCAAAGATAAAATATCTGAATCAAAACACAATAACACTTGCACCTCTTAGGGTAATCCCTCTTTTACTCTTTTCAAAATCAAAATCAAATTCTACTGTTTCAAATGCAAAATCGAACTTTCGTTTACATCCGGTAAAAGGATAGTTTTTTTAAAGGAAATAGGAAAAGACCTTATAACTTAGGGTAGACCTCCTAATTTGCTTGCTCAGATCAAAACAAACAAATCTCTCATATATCATTGTTTTTCAAAATAAAACTTTAAAAAAGACAATACTTTGTATATATCCAAACGAGGATCATTACGAAGTTAACGTTCTTTTTTCAAAACATCTTTCGAAAGATAAAACACTTTGTATACATCCACACAAGGATCATTACAAAGTCAATTTACAAAAGTATTTGAAACCACATACAAGAATTTCAAGGCAATAGAAAAGTGATTCAAAAGAAGTGAGCTAAGCAAATTAAAGAGCCCATGGATAACCATGGATACAAAGGGTGCTAATACCTTCCATTTGTATAACCTACCCCCTTACCCAGAATTTCTTAAAGGTCTTTTTATGTTTCTTTTATAAACCTTTCCTTAATTGGATAAAATAAAAGTCGGTGGCGACTCTCTGATTTTCAAAAACACAAAAGCAGAAAGAAAAGAGTCAGTTCGTGTATCTCTCACACGAGAAGTACGGTAGAAAACCGAGTGCATGACAATATGTACTTTAAGAGTACCTCCCTAAATGATTTTTATTTGGGTTAATTTGTGTCTAAGTATTTTTCACATAGACATATGTTGCCAAAAAGATTTACACACTTTTATGCAGACAATAAATCACATTGAATAAAGGGAAATGCTTTAATAAGGTTTTGTGTTTGTGTGAGCAATGATATGAGTAGGTTACGACTAGCTTCATGTGATAAGACAATTAAAAATGTTATAAAAACAATTGTTCTCTAGATTTTGTGCTATACCTAGAAAGGAAATAAGGACACTTGAATAATAGACTCTCGTGACTCATGAGGTAGCATTTCATTCTTTCAAAATATTTTTCCTAACAAAAAATTAAATTTGATATATTTATCTTACATCATTGTATCATATAAGAGTCTTTTACATGTATATATCTTATTTGCCTTTAAAAATCATTAGTATATTTGTCTTTTACACTAAACTTTTTGATAGTGTTGTAACAGAAAAACTATAAAATAAATTCAATATTAATATTTATTATATCAAAATGGAATCTTTCAAATGTCATAGAAGAAATTTGTGTTTTTTTTTAGAGTAAAGAACTTTTAAAAATTGCTAATATTGTCTTGGAAAAATAAGAATATTAACGCTAAGATATATATCAGACATACAATACAATGAAATTAAAATATATAAACTAAACCCCTTTATCTAATTTTAACATACTCTAAAACATCTATTTAATTAAAATTATTATTATAACTAATACTATACTCATCATTCCTATAACTGAAAAATCTAATTAGTAATTTCTCTTCTAGTACTATAATAATTGGTATTAGTAAGAAATTGTTGTTAGACAAAAAGCATTACTGAGTTTGAATCTATAAACATCTTAATCATTTGCATTGCAACTTTCAAAGTTTTTCTGGTACATATTAACAAAGCAAATTTTAAACCTGTCCAATTTAGATCAATTACTTGAAGATTCAAGAGATAAAGAATAATTTTTAAATGTCTATGTCTGTCTCAAAAGTTGCTGAACTTTAGAAAGAAAAAAAGGAAGGGCAGGTAACAATAAGGAAAATATTGTTAGGATGGCTACTACGTGGTGTTGTGGAAAATGAGAAACGATATGCTGTTTTATTTCAAATAAAGTATGCAAAGAATATAGTGAAGAAGTTTGGCTTGAGATGTCAAGTCATAAGAAAATTATGTAACACTTATGAAATTCACTAGAGATGAGAATGGTGTTGATGTAGATCAAAGCTTATACAGAAGCATGATTGACAGTCTACTATATCTCACAGCAAGAAGACTTGACATCACATTTTCTGTAAGTGTGTGTGCTATAGAAAACACTGGTTTGTTTAAGTTGGGTTTTAAGAAGAGTTAATTTTCATATTATAGACTTCTTCATCAATTTGAATGCTTGTATTTCTTTAGTGAGGTGTTTGGAAAAACAAACAATCTACATAATATATAATAAACTCTGGGTACTTTCAACAATAGTTATCAATTGTAACCGTGATCAAAAGTAATTTTTTTTTAATTATTAGCCATTGTTGGGTTTCAAATCCATTACATACATGTTTATATCACAACGGTTTCTAGGAATAACCGTTGCGATATGGGGCGCGTGCCCTGCCTTACAATGACATTTTTCCAGACCGTGGTGGAAACATCGAACTTGCAACCACACACTACTTAACAATAAGATGGCACGCGTGTTGGTACCTCTTTTTCAACTGTTGTGTAATGACTTTTTGGTAGTAGTGTAAGGGCGCACTTGGTATTTGCATGTATGAGAACTTAGGCATGCAATTATTCGGCCAAACTGTATCTTCCTTTTGACCGACCATAACAGTTTGCATGAATATTTACACACTACATCTTTTGAGATTTTGATTAAAACACATTTACACAACAGAGATTACTTTTGTAACTAGGTGTTTCAACCAACTAAACATAAATCACTAGACACTTTTAATTCAATAAATTACTGAGAGTTTGTATCTTAGGATATAAAAAAACAGAACTCTTGACATGAATTAAAGAAAATATCTATTGTGCCAAGACAGCCTCTCAAGATATCACATAATTGATAGTATTAGTGATAATATGTCATTGAAATTGTTTTAGTACACTGTATGCATTCTACACCTCATATACCACATAATAATTAAAATATTTCAACATTATCTCCTAAAAATACTATCTCATATTCCATCATTTTATCATCTTCACAATATATTTCTCTCTTCTTCTATCATTTGAACATCAAAATGAAAATTTCTGCTATCATTTTCACTATCATCTTGATTGCAGTAATGATCTTGAATATGACAGAAAAAACCTACATTCATCCGCCAAACTGTAGGTTTGCATCCAACAAGAAGGCAGCCACTTATGTGCTTTCTGCTACTCCTGCTACTTACAACACCACGACCCCCACTTATGATCCTTCATCCTCCGACACTAAAAATGATAATCCATAGAGTTATCATTGAAAATTATGTGTTCAAATTTTTTTCAATTAAATAAAAATATTATCTTGGAATGATTAGCAGTTAGATCCGAGAATATGTTTAGGTTCATTTTCGTTGCGTTATGAGTATGTTTTGTATTATGGGTTGAATACCCCATGTATTCCTTATTAATTTATGTGTTTACTTTGTTAATTTTATATCTATTTTAGAGTCTAAGACATATATGATGATAATGTTGCTGTTACATCAAGTTCATTTGGTTATCAGTATCTCCATTTTCATGAAACAACCAAACTTCATAGGAAAGAAAGACTAACAAAGGATTGAAAAGAAAAAAAAATCAATCTCAACCAAACTTTAATATATGCTTACATCAAATAGATTGAAAATAGTTTTGAATTGGTTATGTATAACAAAGACAAAGTAGATGGAAAAATGTGAATGATTGTTTTTAGTACTTAGAGCGTTAATGTTGATCTTAGAAGCTACAGTGCAAACTAGAACATTAGCAATTTTATTTATTCCAAAAAAGTTATTTTTATTTTGTTCAACATTTTGATTTATAAAACTTAATCTTGTTTTAAAGAAATCATTTAAATGCTTAAGGAGAAAGTTAGAGAACATTAACTTTTTTTTATCAAAAGAAGAACATTGGTTGTGAGGGGAGAAAAAAAAAACAAATAATGTTTATACATACACTAGTCGAAAAATATAAATTATTTTGATAAACAAAAATTTATATCTTTTCTTTTGTTTAGCATAATATAGGATATGATAAGAGAGTTAAAATAATCAAAGCTACACGCTTAGATATACATGAGGAACACTTGCTTAACATAAATAATTTTTTTTCTAAACAAAATGAATTAATAAACGACACAAAGAGTGCACTACCTATCAATACAACACGAAACCGAACAAAAAAGAAACGGTCACAAAACAAACTAACCAAAACAAGTCACAAACATAAATAAAAGTCATATGGAAACACACACAAACATGAAAAATATCTAAAATAAAAAATAATTATATATTATATATTTTTAAATAATTAAATGATATGTACTTTAAGAGTATCTCCCGAAATGATTTTTATTCGGTTTAATTTGTGTCTAAGTATTTTTCAGATATACATATGTTGCTAAAAATATTTACACACTTTTATGTAGACAATAAATCACATTGAATAAAGGGAAAGGCTTTAAGAAGGTTTGGTCTTTGTGTGAGCAATGATATGAGTAGGTTACGACTAGCTTCATGTGATAAGACAATTAAAAATGTAATAAAAACAATTGTTCTCTAGATTTTGTGCTATACCTAGAAAGGAAATAAGGACACTTGAATAATGGACTCTCGTGACTCATGAGGTAGCATTTCATTCTTTCAAAATATTTTTCCTAACAAACAATTAAATTTGATATATTTCCCTTACATCATTGTATCATATAGGAGTCTATTACATGTATATATCATATTTGCCTTTAAAAATCATTAGTATATTTGGCTTTTACACTAAACTTTTTGATAGTGTTGTAACAGAAAAACCATAAAAAAAAATTCAATATTAATATTTATTATATCAAAATGGAATCTTTCAAATGTCATAGAAGAAATTTGTGTTTTTTTAGAGTAAAGAACTTTTAAAAATTGCTAATATTGTCTTGGAAAAATAAGAATATTAACGCTAAGATATATATCAGACATACAATACAATGAAATTAAAATATATAAACTAAACCCCTTTATCTAATTTTAACATACTCTAAAACATCTATTTAACTAAAATTATTATTATAACTAATACTATACTCATCATTCCTATAACTGAAAAGTCAAATTAGTAATTTCTCTTCTAGTACTATAATAATTGGTATTAGTAAGAAACTGTTGTTAGACAAAAAGCATTACTGAGTTTGAATCTATAAACATCTTAATCATTTGCATTGCAACTTTCAGAGTTTTTCTGATACATATTAACAAAGCAAATTTTAAACCTGTCCAATTTATATCAATTACTTGAAGATTCAAGAGATAAAGAATAATTTTTAAATGTCTATGTCTGTCTCAAAAGTTGCTGAACTTTAGAAAGAAAAAAAAGGAAGGGCAGGTAACAATAAGGAAAATATTGTTTGGATGGCAACTACGTGGTGTTGTGGAAAATGAGAAACGATATGGTGTTTTATTTCAAATAAAGTATGCAAAGAATATAGTGAAGAAGTTTGGCTTCAGATGGCAAGTCATAAGAAAATGTTGTAACACTTATGAAATTCACTAGAGATGAGAATGGTGTTGATGTAGATCAAAGCTTATACAGAAACATGATTGACAGTCTACTATATCTCACAGCAAGAAGACTTGACATCACATTTTCTGTAAGTGTGCGTGCTACAGAAAACACTGGTTTGTTTAAGTTGGGTTTTAAGAATAGTTAATTTTCATATTATAAACTTCTTCATCAATTTGAATGCTTGTATTTCTTTAGTGAGGTGTTTGGAAAAACAAACAATCTACATAATATATAATAAACTCTGGATACTTTCGACAATAGTTATCAACTGTAACCGTGATCAAAAGTAATTTAATTTTTTTAATTATTTGCCATTGTTGGGTTTCAAATCCATTACATACATGTTTATATCATAACGGTTTCTAGGAATAACCGTTGCGATGTGGGGCGCGTGCCCTGCCTTACAATGACATTTTTCCAGACCGTGGTGGAAACATCGAACTTGCAACAACACACTACTTAACAATAAGATGGCACGCGTGTTGGTACCTCTTTTTCAACTGTTGTGTAATGACTTTTTTGTAGTAGTGTAAGGGCGCACTTGGTATTTGCATGTATGAGAACTTAGGCATGCAATTATTCGGCCAAACTGTATCTTCCTTTTGACCGACCATAACAGTTTGCATGAATATTTACACACTACATCTTTTGGGATTTTGATTAAAACACATTTACACAACAAAGATTACTTTTGTAACTAGGTGTTTCAACCAACTAAACATAAATCACTAGACACTTTTAATTCAATAAATTACTGAGAGTTTGTATCTTAGGATATAAAAAAACAGAACTCTTGACATGAATTAAAGAAAATATCTATTGTGCCAAGACAGCCTCTCAAGATATCACATAATTGATAGTATCAGTGATAATATGTCATAGAAATTGTTTTAGTACACTGTATGCATTCTACACCTCATATACCACATAATAATTAAAATATTTCAACATTATCTCCTATAAATACTATCTCATATTCCATCATTTTATCATCTTCACAATATATTTCTCTCTTCTTCTATCATTTTAACATCAAAATGAAATTTTCTGCTATCATTTTCACTATCATCTTGATTGCAGTAATGATCTTGAATATGAAAGGAAAAACCTATATTCATCCGCCAAACTGTAGGTTTGCATCCAACAAGAAGGCAACCACTTATGTGCTTTCTGCTACTCCTGCTACTTACAACACCACGACCCCCACTTATGATCCTTCATCCTCCGATACTAAAAATGATAATCCATAGAGTTATCATTGAAAATTATGTGTTACATTTTTTTTCAATTAAATAAAAATATTATCTTGGAATGACTAGCAGTTAGATCCGAGAATATGTTTAGGTTCATTTTCGTTGCCTTATGAGTATGTTTTGTATTATGGGTTGAATACCCCATGTATTCCTTATTAATTTATGTGTTTACTTTGTTAATTTTATATCTATTTTAGAGTCTAAGACATATATGACGATAATGTTGCCGTTACATCAAGTTCATTTGGTATATCAATATCTCCATTATCATGAAACAACCAAACTTCATTGGAAAGAAAGACTAACAAAGCATTGAAAAGAAAAAAAAATCAATCTAAACCAAACTTTAATATATGCTTACATCAAATAGATTGAAAATAGTTTTGAATTGGTTATGTATAACAAAGACAAAGTAGATGGAAAAATGTGAATGATTGTTTTTAGTACTTAGAGCGTTAATGTTGATCTTAGAAGCTACAGTGCAAACTAGAACATTAGCAATTTTATTTATTCCAAAAAATATATTTTTATTTTTTTCAACATTTTGATTTATAAAACTTAATCTTGTTTTAAAGAAATCATTTAAATGCTTAAGGAGAAAGTTAGAGAACATTAACTTTTTTTTATCAAAAGAAGAACATTGGTTGTGAGGGGAGAAAAAAAACAAATAATGTTTATACATACAATAGTCGAAAAATATAAATGATTTTGATAAACACAAATTTATATCTTTTCTTTTGTTTAGCATAATATAGGATATGATAAGAGAGTTAAAATAATCAAAGGTACACGCTTAGATATGCATGAGGAACACTTGCTTAACATAAATAATTTTTTTTCTAAACAAAATGAATTAATAAACGACACAAAGAGTGCACTACCTATCAATACAACAAGAAACCGTAAAAAAAGAAACGGTCACAAAAAAAAAACTAACCAAAACAAGTCACAAACATAAATAAAAGTCATATGGAAACACACACAAACATGAAAAATATCTAAAATAAAAAAGAATTAAATATTATATATTTTTAAATAATTAAATAATATGTACTTTAAGAGTATCTCCCGAAATGATTTTTATTCGGGTTAATTTGTGTCTAACTATTTTTCAGATATACATATGTTGCTAAAAAGATTTACACACTTTTATGTAGACAATAAATCACATTGAATAAAGGGAAAGACTTTAATAAGGTTTTGTGTTTGTGTGAGCAATGGTATGAGTAGGTTACGACTAGCTTCATGTGATAAGACAATTAAAAATGTAATAAAAACAATTGTTCTCTAGATTTTGTGCTATACCTAGAAAGGAAATAAGGACACTTGAATAATGGACTCTCGTGACTCATGAGGTAGCATTTCATTCTTTCAAAATATTTTTCCTAACAAACAATTAAATTTGATATATTTCCCTTACATCATTGTATCATATAGGAGTCTATTACATGTATATATCATATTTGCCTTTAAAAATCATTAGTATATTTGGCTTTTACACTAAACTTTTTGATAGTGTTGTAACAGGAAAACCATAAAAAGAAATTCAATATTAATATTTATTATATCAAAATGGAATCTTTCAAATGTCATAGAAGAAATTTGTGTTTTTTTTAGAGTAAAGAACTTTTAAAAATTGCTAATATTGTCTTGGAAAAATAAGAATGTTAACGCTAAGATATATATCAGACATACAATACAATGAAATTAAAATATATAAACTAAACCCCTTTATCTAATTTTAATATACTCTAAAACATCTATTTAATTAAAATTATTATTATAACTAATACTATACTCATCATTCCTATAACTGAAAAATCTAATTAGTAATTTCTCTTCTAGTACTATAATAATTGGTATTAGTAAGAAATTGTTGTTAGACAAAAAGCATTACTGAATTTGAATCTATAAACATCTTAATCATTTGCATTGCAACTTTCAAATTTTTTCTGACACATATTAGCAATGCAAGTTTTAAACCTGTCCAATTTATATCAATTACTTGAAGATTCAAGAGATAAAGAATAATTTTTAAATGTCTATGTCTGTCTCAAAAGTTGCTGAACTTTAGAAAGAAGAAAAAGGTAGGGCAGTTAACAATAAGGAAAATATTGTTTGGATGGCAACTACGTGGTGTTGTGGAAAATGAGAAACGATATGCTGTTGTATTTCAAATAAAGTATGCAAAGAATATAGTGAAGAATTTTGGCTTGAGATGGCAAGTCATAAGAAATTGTTGTAAGACTTATGAAATTCACTAGAGATGAGAATGGTGTTGATGTAGATCAAAGCTTATACAGAAACATGATTGACAGTCTACTATATCTCACAGCAAGAAGACTTGACATCACATTTTCTGTAAGTGTGCGTGCTACAGAAAACACTGGTTTGTTTAAGTTGGGTTTTAAGAATAGTTAATTTTCATATTATAGACTTCTTCATCAATTTGAATGCTTGTATTTCTTTAGTGAGGTGTTTGGAAAAACAAACAATCTACATAATATATAATACACTCTGGGTACTTTCGACAATAGTTATCAATTGTAACCGTGATCAAAAGTAATTTATTTTTTTTAATTATTTGTCATTGTTGGGTTTCAAATCCATTACATACATGTTTATATCACAACTGTTTCTAGGAATAACCGTTGGGATATGGGGCGCGTACCCTGCCTTACAATGACATTTTTCCAGACCGTGGTGGAAACATCAAACTTGCAACCACACACTACTTAACAACAAGATGGCACGCGTGTTGGTACCTCTTTTTCAACTGTTGTGTAATGACTTTTTTGTAGTAGTGTAAGGGCGCAATTGGTATTTGCATGTATGAGAACTTAGGCATGCAATTATTCGGCCAAACTGTATCTTCCTTTTGACCGACCATAACAGTTTGCATGAATATTTACACACTACATCTTTTGGGATTTTGATTAAAACACATTCACACAACAGAGATTACTTTTGTAACTAGGTGTTTCAACCAACTAAACATAAATCACTTGACACTTTTAATTCAATAAATTATTGAGAGTTTATATCTTAGGATATAAAAAAACAGAGCTCTTGCCATGAATTAAAGAAAATATCTATTATGCCAAGACAGCCTCTCAAGATATCACATAATTGATAGTATCAGTGATAATATGTCATTGAAATTGTTTTAGTACACTGAATTCATTCTACACCTCATATACCACATAATAATTAAAATATTTCAACATTATCTCCTATAAATACTATCTCATATTCCATCATTTTATCATCTTCACAATATATTTCTCTCTTCTTCTATCATTTGAACATCAAAATGAAATTTTCAACAATCATTTTCACTATCATCTTGATTGCAGTAATGATCTTGAATGTGACAGGAAAAACCTATATTCATCCGCCAAACTGTAGGTTTGCATCCAACAAGAAGGCAGCCACTTATGTGCTTTCTGCTACTCCTGTTACTTACAACACCACGACCCCCACTTATGATCCTTCATCCTCCGACACTAAAAATGATAATCCATAGAGTTATCATTGAAAATTATGTGTTAATATTTTTTTCAATTAAATAAAAATATTATCTTGGAAGGACTAGCAGTTAGATCCGAGAATATGTTTAGGTTCATTTTCGTTGCCTTATGAGTATGTTTTGTATTACGGGTTGAATACCCCATGTATTCCTTATTAATATATGTGTTTGCTTTGTTAATTTGATTTCTATTTTAGAGTCTAAGACATATATGATGATAATGTTGCTGTTACATCAAGTTCATTTGCTTTATCAATATCTCCATTATCATGAAACAACCAAACTTCATTGGAAAGAAAGACTAACAAAGCATTGAAAAGAAAAAAAAAAATCAATCTCAACCAAACTTTAATATATGCTTACATCAAATAGATTGAAAATAGTTTTGAATTGGATATGTATAACAAAGACAAAGTAGATGGAAAAATGTGAATGTTTGTTTTTAGTACTTAGAGCGTTAATGTTGATCTTAGAAGCTACAGTGCAAACTAGAACATTAGCAATTTTATTTATTCCAAAAAAGTTATTTTTATTTTGTTCAACATTTTGATTTATAAAACTTAATCTTGTTTTAAAGAAACCATTTAAATGCTTAAGGAGAAAGTTAGAGAACATTAACTATTTTTTATCAAAAGAAGAACATTGGTTGTGAGGGGAGAAAAAAAAACAAATAATGTTTATGCATACAATAGTCGAAAAATATAAATTATTTTGATAAACACAAATTTATATCTTTTCTTTTGTTTAGCATAATATAGGATATGGTAAGAGAGTTAAAATAATCAAAGCTACACGCTTAGATATACATGAGGAACACTTGCTTAACATAAATAATTTTTTTTCTAAACAAAATGAATTAATAAACGACACAAAGAGTGCACTACCTATCAATACAACACGAAACCGAACAAAAAAGAAACGGTCACAAAACAAACTAACCAAAACAAGTCACAAACATAAATAAAAGTCATATGGAAACACACACAAACATGAAAAATATCTAAAATAAAAAAGAATTAAATATTATATATTTTTAAATAATTAAATAATATGTACTTTAAGAGTATCTCCCTAAATGATTTTTATTCGGGTTAATTTGTGTCTAAGTATTTTTCAGATATACATATGTTGCTAAAAAGATTTACACACTTTTATGTAGACAATAAATCACATTGAATAAAGGGAAAGGCTTTAATAAGGTTTTGTGTTTGTGTGAGCAATGATATGAGTAGGTTACGACTAGCTTCATGTGATGAGACAATTAAAAATGTAATAAAAACAATTGTTCTCTAGATTTTGTGCTATACCTAGAAAGGAAATAAGGACACTTGAATAATGGACTCTCGTGACTCATGAGGTAGCATTTCATTCTTTCAAAATATTTTTCCTAACAAACAATTAAATTTGATATATTTCTCTTACATCATTGTATCATATAAGAGTCTTTTACATGTATATATCATATTTGCCTTTAAAAATCATTAGTATATTTGGCTTTTACAATAAACTTTTTGCTAGTGTTGTAACAGTAAAACCATAAAAAGAAATTCAATATTAATATTTATTATATCAAAATGGAATCTTTCAAATGTCATAGAAGAAATTTGTGTTTTTTTTAGAGTAAAGAACTTTTAAAAATTGCTAATATTGTCTTGGAAAAATAAGAATATTAACGCTAAGATATATATCAGACATACAATACAATGAAATTAAAATATATAAACTAAACCCCTTTTTCTAATTTTAACATACTCTAAAACATCTATTTTATTAAAATTATTATTATAACTAATACTATACTCATCATTCCTATAACTGAAAAATTTAATTAGTAATTTCTTTTCTAGTACTATAATAATTGGTATTAGTAAGAAATTGTTGTTAGACAAAAAGCATTACTGAGTTTGAATCTATAAACATCTTAATCATTTGCATTGCAACTTTCGAAGTTTTTCTGATACATATTAGCAATGCAAGTTTTAAACCTGTCAAATTTATATCAATTACTTGAAGATTCAAGAGATAAAGAATAATTTTTAAATGTCTATGTCTGTCTCAAAAGTTGCCGAACTTTAGAAAGAAAAAAAAGGTAGGGCAGTTAACAATAAGGAAAATATTGTTTGGATGGCAACTACGTGGTGTTGTGGAAAATGAGAAACGATATGCTGTTGTATTTCAAATAAAGTATGCAAAGAATATAGTGAAGAATTTTGGCTTGAGATGGCAAGTCATAAGAAATTGTTGTAACACTTATGAAATTCACTAGAGATGAGAATGGTGTTGATGTAGATCAAAGCTTATACAGAAATATGATTGACAGTCTACTATATCTCACAGCAAGAAGACTTGACATCACATTTTCTGTAATTGTGCGTGCTACAGAAAACACTGGTTTGTTTAAGTTGGGTTTTAAGAATAGTTAATTTTCATAATATAGACTTCTTCATCAATTTTAATGCTTGTATTTCTTTAGTGAGGTGTTTGGAAAAACAAACAATCTACATAATATATAATACACTCTGGGTACTTTCGACAACAGTTATCAATTGTAACCGTGATCAAAAGTAATTTTTTTTTTAATTATTTGTCATTGTTGGGTTTCAAATCCATTACATACATGTTTATATCACAACGGTTTCTAGGAATAACCGTTGGGATATGGGGCGCGTACCCTGCCTTACAATGACATTTTTCCAGACCGTGGTGGAAACATCAAACTTGCAACCACACACTACTTAACAACAAGATGGCACGCGTGTTGGTACCTCTTTTTCAACTGTTGTGTAATGACTTTTTTGTAGTAGTGTAAAGGCGCAATTGGTATTTGCATGTATGAGAACTTAGGCATGCAATTATTCGGCCAAACTGTATCTTCCTTTTGACCGACCATAACAGTTTGCATGAATATTTACACACTACATCTTTTGGGATTTTGATTAAAACACATTCACACAACAGAGATTACTTTTGTAACTAGGTGTTTCAACCAACTAAACATAAATCACTTGACACTTTTAATTCAATAAATTATTGAGAGTTTATATCTTAGGATATAAAAAAACAGAACTCTTGACATGAATTAAAGAAAATATCTATTGTGCCAAGACAGCCTCTCAAGATATCACATAATTGATAGTATCAGTGATAATATGTCATTGAAATTGTTTTAGTACACTGTATGCATTCTACACCTCATATACCACATAATAATTAAAATATTTCAACATTATCTCCTATAAATACTATCTCATATTCCATCATTTTATCATCTTCACAATATATTTCTCTCTTCTTCTATCATTTGAACATCAAAATGAAATTTTCAGCTATCATTTTCACTATCATCTTGATTGCAGTAATGATCTTGAATGTGACAGGAAAAACCTATATTCATCCGCCAAACTGTAGGTTTGCATCCAACAAGAAGGCAGCCACTTATGTGCTTTCTGCTACTCCTGTTACTTACAACACCACGAACCCCACTTATGATCCTTCATCCTCCGACACTAAAAATGATAATCCATAGAGTTATCATTGAAAATTATGTGTTAATATTTTTTTCAATTAAATAAAAATATTTTCTTGGAATGATTAGCAGTTAGATCCGAGAATATGTTTAGGTTCATTTTCGTTGCCTTATGAGTATGTTTTGTATTACGGGTTGAATACCCCATGTATTCCTTATTAATATATGTGTTTGCTTTGTTAATTTGATTTCTATTTTAGAGTCTAAGACATATATGATGATAATGTTGCTGTTACATCAAGTTCATTTGCTTTATCAATATCTCCATTATCATGAAACAACCAAACTTCATTGGAAAGAAAGACTAACAAAGCATTGAAAAGAAAAAAAAAATCAATCTCAACCAAACTTTAATATATGCTTACATCAAATAGATTGAAAATAGTTTTGAATTGGTTATGTATAACAAAGACAAAGTAGATGGAAAAATGTGAATGATTGTTTTTA